>NW_019731981.1:814244-856845 GCF_002891405.2 Cryptotermes secundus | reverse complement strand
TTTCGGAGGAACGTATCGCCTCCATCTTCAGGGTAGAAGAAAAAATATAAGAAATCTGCAAGCGAAGAGACCGTGAGAACTGGTAGAAGCAGACTGTGAAACGTCGGTTAACACCACATACACGGTGCCAAATCCCAGAAAACTGCTTTCTTCATAGTCACCGCCGTGAAAGCCTCAAATCTTATAGGATGTACTTTGAAAACACGAAAATAAAACATTAAACTATATGAAAGAATAGTGGCATACTCTGCCGTATAAAAAATTGGTACAATTACCATTCTCTCTCTCTTAGGTTAGGCCTGTCTGTATTTTCGACTGATGTGTCTGGTTCTGTGAGTTTAAATATTTAAAGAGGACGAGGGTTTCGAAAAACGTTCTCTCTTGATAGAATTTCCGATACAGTCAAATAGGCATATAGTGGTACAAGCACGACTAATTGTCATTTGAAGTGCACAGCAGAAGCGCGGCATTGCATTCGTCGGCCAGTTCGCTCGTATAAAGAACATCGAACTCATGTCATGGTCTTCTGAGTTATATCTGCTTTTAGTGTGATAGATTGTCACCATTCACATACTGTTCCCATCTTCAGGGTCACTGTTCCTATCCATCTACCAGACTACACGGTGTTATCACACTGCATATATTCACCACCGTTATGACTCCAAACCCTACATGAGACACAACCCACTTATATAGACTGACTGCCGTTTTTCCTCTTGGAAAAATTAATGTTTAGTGTCTGTACCGGCCTCAAAATTCTGAACCCAGCTTCTGCTTGATCTTCCTCTAACACGTCCAGGCGGCGGAACAGATTGTAATATTAGAATTTCACTGTGTCCTAATTTGAAAATTTGGTTTCCAACGGAGGTAATTACACTTCCATTATTTGTAATTAAGTTTTCATTTAATGCTAAACCATCGGCCCAAGACAACACGCAAGGTCATTGCAGTCTGTTGCATTCCTTTACGTTTCTGCAAGTAACAGCCTTACTTAATTATGGAGCTGAGCCCTTCTTGAGGAGAAGCCAAATCTGCAGCTACTCAAGAATTTCCCAGTATTTTATGGAACCCGAAGGTTCATTACAGTGTTTACAAGAGCCCTTCACCGGTCCCTATCCTGTGCCAGATCAATCCAATCTATATCATCCCATCATATCTCTCTAAGATCCATTTTAATATTGTCCACCCACCTACGCCTTGGTCTTCCCAGTGTTCTCTTTCCTTCTGGTTTTCGTACCTATATCCTATATGCTTTCCTTTTCTCCCCCATTCGTGCTACATTCCCTGCCCACCTAATCCTCCATGACTTGAGCATTCTAATTATACTTGGATGAGAGAACAAGTTATGAAGCTCCTCATTATGCAGTTTTCTCCAACCTCCTGTCACTTCATCCTCTTCGGTCCAAATATTCTCCTCAACATCCTGTTCTCAAACACCATCAGTCTATGTTCCTCCCTTAATATCAGAGACCAACTTTCACACCCATACAGAACTACAGACAAAATTATAGTTTTTTATGTTTTTGGACAACAGACGAGAAGACAAAAGGTTCTGGACTGAATGGTAGCAAGCATTACCCGAGTTCAATCTCCTCTTAATTTCCTCCTGAATCAAGTTTTGATTTGTTATCATCGTTGCCAAATATCTGAACTGCGCCACATTTTCAAAACATCGTGATCTACGTGTATATATACATATAATGTGTTATCTCTTTTACTGACATTGATATTTTGATTTACTCTCTCATCATTCTCCCGTTAATTTGTGCACAACCAACCCAGCACATACATGAACATACAGGAAGGAGTATAGTCCGTTTTCTAATATAAACCTTACGCAAGTCACAGTGTCACGTTGTAGCTTTTTTACTTAGCAGAACCACTTTACGGATTACTTTAATTTGTCTCTTGTTTGAATCAAGATAGCTTCATCAGTAAAGTAACCCAAGACAAAAGTCTCCTGGGATTGAAGTCCTACCAGCCTACGCTAGAGAAAAGTGCGAGAAAGAAAGGGGAGGTATAGTAAGGAACAATACCGGAGCAGCATTTTTCTCTAGTTTTGAAGGTCCATAGGCAGTAACCGTTGGTCCTTGTGGTAGAAATATATTTCAGAGAGAGTAAAGCTTTAGGAGTGAACGGAGAAGTTCACGGAGATAGGCCTAGGCCTACTTGGGCTGTAGAGCCAAAGAAAAAAAAAGCTTTAGGAAGTGAGAGGTTATACTTTGTTTTGAGCAAAAGTATGAAGCTGACAGGATGTTTTACATGACATCCCAGAAAACCGTATTCTTGATACTCACGTGCTGAAGCAGAATGTTCCCACTGGCGCGGTGCTTATGTCCAGAGGTAACTGTACTTTTAATTAATTTATGTCTGTTTACATTCTTGGTGTAAGTGTTCTCATAACCAAATATTATCATCTGAAAGAACATCACCTTTCAAACAGGGCTGTTCTCTGTTTTTATGTATTCACATATAAATATTTTGCGAGGCCAGATAAGATATTAAAACAATTCAAATGCTTTGTTTATTTTCTATTTAACGACACTCAGAGTATTTACAGTCGAATGATAGGATGATGTGAATAAAAGGAAGCTGCCATGATATAATTAAAGGTAAGATCCTGATATTCTGATAGAGGGGCTGAGGAAATTCACGATAAACTAACTTATGATAATCTGTTTTCAAACCAATAATTTGAACCCAGGACCTCTCGAATACGAATCAGGAATACTATCCAGTCAACTACGATCATCGGTTTTGAAATTAGTATTGACTGAGTTGCTAGTGAGTCATTAAAGTGAATAATCCAACGTCATTCAGAATTTTGTATTAATACTTAAACCCGTTGATGATTAATTTTGTTTTGTTATAGGCTTATTTTGGGCGGTCACTGTAGCCGAGCGGTCTAAGCATGCACTGTCTTCGCTTGCTCGGAAGCCGGGATCATGAGTTCGAATCCCACTCAGGGCATTAATGTTCAGTGTTTGTGTGTGCGCGCGCGCTTTTTCTGTGTTTGTGATGAGCGATGAGCTGATCACCCGCCCAAGGAGTCCTACCGAATATCTGAGATCTAGTACATGTAAACCGAAGTAAAACGGAGAGGTTCATGGAGGTAGGCCAAGGTCCAAATTTGGGCTATAGCGCCAAAAGGGGAAAAAATTAGGATTGTTTATCTCATATAACAGAACATTCGTAACTTCGTTAAAAAGATAGCTACATTTAAATTTCAATATTCATTAAATGCAATAAGATACAACAGCAAGCCCGATTCCAAATAACAGCGATAATTTTCTACCCCTGAGCATTATTTTGAGCTCCATTTGTAACGCGGATAAGCAGTTGTCATGCGCTACAGAATGTCTTAGATATCTGCAGCTGTACCTTCCAGTATTCTTCATTTTACTGAGCTAAAGGTGTGTCATGTGAACGGAGAAGTTCATGGAGGTAGGCCTAGGCCCACTGGGGCTGTAGTGCCAAGGAAAAAAGAAGATGTGTCATAACTGAGCAAACTTTATCAGCCACATGATCTCAACCCCTCCCAAATAATTTTAATGGAGTGAGGTCAGGTAATCAGGAAGGCCAAAACAAATCGGTTCTCATCTAATTATTTAAGCTTAGAGATGACAGGTTTAATTTGGACACTGATCAGTAGTTCAGGCTGAAATAGAACCCACTAAACTAAAACTAACTAAAACGATAATTAATAAAGTTCATGTAGAGCGTTTTTCATCTGGATAATGATTTATTTTTCAGGTTCAGATGGAACCGTTTGGCGTCAGTAACTATAACAGTAATCATTTAAGCTTAAATAAGACAGGTGTGATTTGGACAATGATTAATTGTTCAGGTCCAAATGGAACCATTTGGCAAGAGTAAATTAAAAGTAATTATTTCAGCTTAAATAAGACAGATTTGATTCGGACACTGATTGATTGTTCAGGTCCAAATGGAACCATTTGGCATCAATAATTAAAACAGTTATTATTTCAGCTTAAATAAGATATGTTTCATTTGGACATTGATTGATTGTGCAGGTCCAAATGGAAACCGTTGGACATGAAATATCTAAAACAGTAATTACTTAACCTTGTATAAAACAGGTTTCATTTGGGCAATGATCGATTGTTCAGGTTCAGATGGGAACCATTTGACATCCAGTAACTATAGCTGCTGCTGGACCGCTCGTTCCCATGGCGACGTCGACGCGCGCGTTGAGGTACTTGCTTCTCAATGGCCGAGAAGAAAGATTTCGTTATATCGTCGCCCGTTCGTGTCGACCTCGGGTCTCTGTCGCTGAATACAGGGATAGTTCGTAGTTGGCAAGGGGAAGAAGTTACAGAAATCCGTAAAGAAACCACGTGTTGGTGCAGTGTTCAACTTCGTGGTAGTGTAAAGTGTTTGTATCGTGCTCACAGTGTATCAACTTCGATACTTCGCGTATTACTGATATAGGGTTTTATATTGCAGCTGTAATTTTCTGAAAACTCCTCAGTTACATTACTGCGTTTAAATAACTTGAGTGCCCATTTTACTTTTATTTTCGTGTTTAAATATTGGATATTCACAAATCATAAACACAGTGGCAGTGTTTTGTAATCAAATAATTATTATTTATAATTTTTTTAATATAACGAATTAACGTTAGCCTATTTTTGAGTGATAGTGATTTTTTATTTAAGTGTGAAATTATTGCATGTGTTTTGCATGCTTTGCTACCACAGAAATATTTCTGCAAACTTCTTCTTTTTATAAATTTACATACCGGAAATGTCTTAGTTTTCATACCAATTTAGACATTATTTTAAAATTAATGAAGTCTGAATATTTATAAAAAACATACGTGTTTCCTGAAATAATATATATAGTTGCTATGTGTTAGCTGTGGCACAAATGTACCTGTTACCATTTTAAACTGAATATTTAAATTGTAGATATATGCTAGATTTAAGTGCAGCAAGTGTTACTGACACTGAGTGTACGCCTTCCTGTTTCTTAATGTAGTTTGAATCCATTCTGTACAATTATATTTACACATCGGAATGGAAAGCAATTGAATTACTACGTGTTAATGGGTGGTTTCGTGCCTCTGGGCTTTCAGTGTAATTTATTGCCTGTGTTGATTCAATCGATCCAATTTTAAGAAAAAATATACATACTGTTGCTATAGAGTTTCATTTTTCGTATGAAATTTTTTACCGTATACAAAAATATGGGTTCTGTGAGAGCTGGGATGTATTCATAGATAATATCCTGTGTTTCAAATAAAAGGAAAATATCGATAGAACGGATTCTATTTTGACTGGAATCGAATTTTACAAATATCTGTGTTCAAGGTGTTAGTGTGTTAAAGTGTTGGACCTACTAGTGACGCTTTTTATTGCGACGGTTTGAGTCCTTCATTGTAAAAAGACAAAATAACTGATGTGCATAGCGTTTATGTCTTGATTGTCCGGCTACTGTAAAAAAAACAGTGTTAAAATTGTGTACTTTGAAAAATCTTCCTTTTCCAAACATTAGTGTTCTTTTGCCAAACGAGTCGTAGTTTACGTACTACATCAATCGTGTATCACTTTTTCTGTGTGTGTATAACTTGGCTAATCGAATTTGCCTCCGTCTTTTTCCCGACGTACGTGATGCAGACCAACGTCCAAATTGACTCCAAGAACTTGAGGGCGTCTCCAGATCCCGCATCGGTCCAGGTGTACGACCCGAGAACCAAGACGCTCAAGGTTAGTTTATATTCAGACCTCATCATGATCAGGAGCTGTGAGACTGCATCCAGCGCATGGCAGTAGAGCTGTGAATTATAATTCCCTGCTTTTGCTACGTTAATATGTGTTAGGTAGGTGTCGGATTCCATACTGACATTTGGGAATTTGTGATACTTAAAAATTAAGTTCAACATGACCAAATAATTTACTTGAACTCACCGAAGCATCAGGTTGATCCAAGTAATGCTTTAATAGCTCTGTACGTACTTCACATAAAACCTACTGTATCCTCACTATAAACCACAACAGGTTATCTCAATTTAGGGAAATATTTTCTGACTAATGTGGGAATCATACGAGTATAGATCTATAAAATACTGTATGGGTCAAATGCAATGTTCTTTTTTAAATGTTAAAAAATATATAACATATAGTAACCCCGATTAAAATGCCAGCCATTCAGCTGAAACAAACGAAAACTCCGTGGCCTTAGTCCGCAAGCGAACTATACCGACCGAGCGACCGGTGCTTGTCGACGAAGTTAGTGTCAAATTTTGGGGATAGAGGGTGCCGCGTGGTCAACGCAACGAATCCCCACGGCCGTTAATTTCGGTTTGTTAGACCTGAGCCGCTACTTTTCTATTCAAGTAGCTCCTCAATTATGCTCAAAAGGCTGATTTGACCCCGTTCCAGAACCACTACTCAGAAAATCTGGTAGCATCGGGAATCGAAGTCGGAACCTCTGGATCTGTAGCCCGGAACTCTGACAACTAGACCACAGAGGCAGTCCTAGTCGTTCAGCTACTCAGTAATTTTCCTACATTTTGTGGAACCCGAAGGCCGATTACCGAACTCACAAGAGGAGGCCACTGGTCTCTATCCGGAGCCAAACCAACCAATTTCATGCCACCCCATCCATTTTTCCTAAGGGCCATCTGTATTTTGTCACTTAGTATGTGTGATTGCAGACGGGGTGTGGAATGGTGAATGGATTTATTGTCCTCTTATACATATATCAAGGAACTACAAGTAATTACAACGCCACCGCTAATATTCACAATTCAGAAATCACCACAACACCCGTGAAGCCTTTTCCAGTCTGCTGTACCTTCACCAGCCGTTCCTTGGCAACGGCTTCTAACATGGAAGATACTTCAGCTTCACGCGCTCAAAACCACTCTTCCCACACTCCCTTACAGAACTGACTATTAACTGACAAGCTTATAACATATCAGCATTGACCACAGAGAAACACCCCGTTTCCACTCTTGCAGTCCAACTGTTGCATTATTAAGAATCTGCTGCCTAGCAACGGGAACGTGTTTACCGAGCCGTTGCCCAGAAAGGGCCACTCTTTGCAGAGTCACCACTTAGCAACGGGTCTATGCGCCGCAATATTATCCTTCCATCTACGTTTAGTTTTCCTAGTGGTCTCGTTTCCTCTAGATTTCCCACATCAATCCTCTATTCATTTCGCTTCTGTTTCATGCCCTGTCCATCATATCCCCCTTGAGTTAATTATTCGAATTATACATTTGACGAAAGTACAAGTTATAAAGCTCCTCATTATGCAGTTTTCTCCGACCTCTATTATTTAGCACTATTTTGGTTCAAACATTCTCCTCAGCATGCTGTTTTCAGATACGTTCAGCCTGTTCTTCCCTTAATGTCAGAAGCCAAGTTTCACAACCATACAAACTGCAGGTAAAATTATAGCTTTGTATATTTTAATTTTTACGTTTTCAGGATACAGGCGAGAAGACGAAAGATTATCGAACTGAATGGTGGCAAGCATTACCCGAATTTAATTTCCTCATGAACCAAATTTTGATTTGTTACAGTCGTTCCCAAATATTTTAACTTTGCCATATTTTAAAAACTTCTAGTTACTACTAGTCTTAAAATGTTGAAGGTTATAATACCTCTACAGACCTACTTTAACCTCCTCTTCAACTACTCATCCAGATACACATAACAATATAAAGACACATTACCTAAAATTCCGGACGATGGAAAAAGTCCAAAACCCCAGTAATTCTGTGTGTCATCCACCATCGTCAGAAACCTTTCGAATCTACTAATATAAACACAGAAGATAGAATTCTTTATAGGAGGGATCAGAAAAAGACAGAGGACGTCGACAAATATACATGAACGGGATACTATTCGAATTCGCTATGCTATTGTTCGGTGGCCCAAGACGATGGATGCCATAGACGCGCCGTCACTGGTGGCAGTTAATTTCCTTCATCTGCCGGTGTATTCAGGGAACTGATGCATCACCATTCGTTGATTATTAGAGTCAGTTTGAGGCATAGGTAAAATGAAATGAAAGGGAAATACGTCACGTCACCGCACGCGACTACGAATCCGTGAAATTGAGCTGATTAAATTACAAACGCATTTTTCTTTTTAATTTTATCAAGTATAATTCAGTTCTCTGAAGAAGAACGTGTCGGTACAGCTAAATAGCTGACTCTATAGGATATAATTCAAAGGCATGTACTGTCTTCGCTCGCTTGGAAACCGGGATCGTGGGTTCGAATCCCACACAGGGCATGGATGTTTAGTTTGTGTGTGTGTGTGTTTTTCTGTGTTTGTGTACAGGTAGAGGCCTTGCGACGAGCTGACCACCCACCCAAGGGGTCCTACCGAATGTGTAAGATCTAGAAAAACCGAAGTGAACGGAGAAGTTCATGGACTTTATGGAGGTAGGCCTAGGCCCACTGGGGCTGTTGTGCCAAGGGAAAAAAAAAGGACATAATTCTGTTTGAAGACTGATAGCTGCTCAGATAGTAAGAAATTACTTGCTGTTACGGGATACCTAAGTATATTTCTGTGTTCACAAGGTTCAATGACTACCACAACTTGAGACAGATGACTGTAGTACATAAAATAATACCTAAACTTTACTCGTATGTATCAATTTTGGTATATCTCCATATCTACTACAGTTTTCACGTGGTTCCATCCTTTCAAGTTTTGCGGACGATGTTCTTTATGCACTTCTCATATTTTCATAAGCACTCCGTATCTCACTCATCTCATACTTCTACATACGTGTAACCCACCCGGATATATGGTCACTCATTCACTCACTCATGGAGCTGAGCCCTTCTTGAGAAACCTCAAATTATGGAGCTACTCAAGAAATTCCTAGCATTTTATGGAACACGAAAGTTCATTACCATGTTCACAAGAACCCTCCTCTGGTCCCTATCCTGAGCCAGATCAATCAAATCCATACCATCACATCCTATCTCTCTAAGATCCATTTTAATATTGTCCACCAAAATACGCCTTGGTTTTCCCAGTTGTCTCTTTCCATCTGGCTTTCCCACCAATATCCTATATGCATTCCTTTTCTCGTCCATTCATGCTACATGCCATGCAAACCCTGATATATGGTAAAAATAAAAATTATAATAATCTTAATTATGCAGTATACTTTAGTATATTTGTTACTTCTCACTTAGGCCCTAATATTTTCCTTAGCTCCCTGCTCTCAAACACTCGCATTTTGTGTTCTTCTCTTTGGATGGGAAATCAAGATTCATACGCATAATTGCGTAATCAAATCGGAACAGTGTGTATTTTAATATTAATTAGGAATATTCCGAATTACGTGTTAGCAACAATTATTCAAATCTTTTTCTCCCCTGGCTTTTTATTCTGAGCGTACTGACAGAGATTTGATGGTGGATGGACTTAGTTTCTCCGTCTTCTGCACTTCCCCCATCCTTCGCCACCACTGGCCTTAAGGACCCAGTCAGATTGTATATTTCGTGGCATTACTGGGATGAAGGGCCTTGCAGAAGCCGGACCACAGTTTTAGAGCGCTATCAATTTCGTTCTTAGACCAGAAGCTGAGGACGAAATCGTACCAGCCATTTCAAAGTTTCTGAGCTCACTTGCAGATAGACGTACAGGTCACTTTGTAGGAAATACAGTTAAGACGGTGGTGTATCTTGTGTTACTGTATTCTCCACTTAAAATATACACTGCTGGTAGGGGGAAATTTCAGACTCATTTCAAATTATAAAAGATAAAAACATCTCCGTCCAGTGTGACTGTTGAAGATTTTACTACTTCAGTTCTTAACACCCGTACATGTTTCGGTCCCTATAGACTATCAAAATAACACAGCACGCCACGAACAAACACAGGACGATGTCAAAGAACCTCCTTCTCAAGAAAGACAGGCGCCAAAAGTTCTGCCCCCGTCAAGAAAGGCGATAAGAGAAGGGACACGAACCTATTTGGTTTATAAATTTTAACTTAAATAACAAAAGTTTTAAAAAACTTTAATATACCAAGACAACCGCTGTAGTTGTGAAAACTTTGGATTTTATATATATTGTGCATTACAAACATTGTATTTGTATATACATTCAGAACACCCCTTGTAATAGTGGTTTCCAAAGAGTACCGATGGCCCTCTGATTGTGGTCTATAGGGACCGAAACCTGTAAGGATGTTAAGAAATTAAGTAGTAAAAACTTCAAAAGTGACACTAGACGGAGTTCTTTTTTCTTTTATAATATTGTTAGTGTGACGACCAGAATGAAACAAATCAAATTCATTTCAAATTATTCTGCTGTGGTCATACTGCCAACATAACTAAATAACTATCTTCAAGGAACTGAGCCTTGCTCAATAAGCCGCCAGTTGTGGAGCTACTCAGGAACTTCCAAGCACTTTATGGAACCCGAAGGTTCATTTCTATTTTCACAAAAGCCCTCCACTGATTTCTATACAGTCCAGTCGATATCACCCCATTCTATTTCTCTAAAATCCCGTTTAATATTATCCACCCACCTACGTCTTCGTCCACCTAGTGGTCCCTTTCTCTCTGGTTTTCCCACCAATAACCTCTATGCACGCCTTACCATTCGTGCTACATTCCATGCCCATCCCATCCTCCTTGACTTGATCGTTCTAATTATACTTGCCGAAGAGTAAAAATTAAGAAGCTCATTATGTGGTCTTCTCAAATTTCCCGTCATTTCACCTCTGTTTGGTCCAAATGTTCTCCTTATCACCCTCTTCTCAAACACCCTCAGTCTATGTTTCTCCCTTAATATCAGAGACCAAGTTTCACACCCACACAGAACCACAGGAAAAATTATAGTTTTGTATATTCTAATTTTTACGTTTTTTGACAGCAGACGGGGAGACAGAAGGTTCTGTACTGCATGGTGGCAAGCATTACCTGCAATCAGTTTCATCTTAATTTCCTCCCGAATCAAATACAGTCCTTCCCAAACATTGAACTGTGCCGAAATTTCAAAAGATCTGTTAGCTATTATTACATCATAATGTTGCCCTTAATTCTGGTGAGGAGACAGCAATATATACTTAGTTTTCTCTGCGTTAACTTCTAGATCAGCCCCCTTACTAACACCAATTTAAGTTCCTGTGTATTTGTCTTTGTGGTAACTATATTATCAACCAGTAGATTCACATCATCGACATAGACCAACAGCTGTTGTTTCCCATTGAATTTCAGTCCCACCTGGTTTCCCTGGACCTTCCTAATTGCATATTCTAAGGCAAAGTTGAAAAGGAGTGGCGATAAAGCATCTCCTTGCTTTAGGTCATTCTGGATAGGAAATTTATCAGACAAATGTTTACCTACACGGACTTTACTATACGTTTCGTTTTAACACATTTTAATCAACCTAACTAGTTTCATGGGTATCCCAAACTCTATCAGAATATTGTACAGTACTTTCCTCCTAACTGAATCATAGGCTTCTTGAAGTCTATTAGTAGCTGATGTACTGTCTCACTGTATTCCCATTTTTTCTACAATATCTGACGAATGCAAAAGATCTGATCTGTAGTTGATCTGTTACGTCGAACCCCACACTGATGATCCCCAATAATTTCATCTATATATGGACTTAAACTTGAGAGAAGAATATAGGATAACATTTTGTATGAAGTTGATAGCAGAGATAACACATGGTAATTATTACAGTCAGTTTTATCACCCTTCTTGTTAACTGGTACAATAATAGACTCCTTCCACTGATCAGGCAATTTTTCCTTATGCCAAATAGAAGTAATTAGCTTATGGATCTTAGAACGTAATATTTTGCAATAGCACTTTCAACCTCAAAAGGGTACTAACGGCTCAGCTGTATGCATTTCTGTCTGCCTAACAGCACTGACCCTATGTACATTCAATCGTGGGTTCCAATCGCACTCAGGGCATGGATGTTTAGTTTGTGTGTGTGCGTTTTTCTATGCTTGTGTACAGGTAGAGGCCTTGCGACGAGCTGATCACCCGCCCAAGGAGTCCTACCGTATGTCTAAGATCTAGTAAAATCGAAGTGAACGGAGAGTTTCATGGAGGTAGGCCTAGGCCCAAATGAGGGTTTTAGCGGCAATGAAAATAAAAATACTCGCCTGATGGTTTGGTGTCACCTCTGTCCGATCTGACCTCCTGTATTCCCACTAAATTTAACTTATATTTTGATATTTCTTTCGTAACTGTGATGAGCGAACCTGCCCTGTACGGACTTCTTACATTTCACATACAAAAACCCATGTCCATTTTCATTAGCTTAGGTAGTTTATTCCAAGAATTCGTCCAGGTCCGAGACCCTTGTTGACATTTCGTAACAAGCTCAACTTTTACGGTGAGGAGTTGGTAACCCAACGCCCAAACCCAAGCTGGAGGACCACCCTTGTCAGCTGTCCGCGACCGTTTATTCAATATATTCGCAGCTATCCTCCATATCTGGAAGCCGTCTTTGCCGTCCGCAACCCGCTGACGCGCCATGCCGTGGTGTCAAGGGGCCCACCTAACATGGATCCTGCCAACATGGTCTTAAATAACTGTTAGATTTTACAGTGCAACAGTTATGATTGGAAAACGCGCTTGAGTGGAAACCAAATCGCATTTAACGATGTGAAGCACACCGTGTGCAAGGAAACGCAGAGGAAGTCGATTAGTGTACAACTCATGCGCAGAAGAAAAAGTAAATGTTTAAAGGGAGCGAATCGGACAAGACTGTGATATTGGTCCAGTCTTCTCACTGACATGCAATAGATGTTCGCTCCGCTGCTTTTCATAAGCGCCGAAATTTAAAACATTATAAGAAAAATATTTTCATCATCAATGAAAGGTAAAAGTTGTCCCTTTGCTTAATTAATTAAGCACTACGTCATGAAGGCATATGGGGGAGTGGATGTATAGATTGTGGGATAGCGTAGTCGGTATAGCGACTGACTACGGGCTGGACTACCGATGGGTCAGAGTTCGAGTCCCGGTAGGGTCAAGAATTTTCTCTTCTCCAATTCGTCCAGGACGGCTCTGGGCCCACCCAGCCTCCTATCCAGTGGGTATCGTGGGATCTTCCCCCTTGGATAAAGCTGCAGGGGCGTGAAGCTGACCACTCACTTCGAATTAGTGTCGAGGTCAAGAAAATATGGATCTATACATTTTCATTATCAGTACAGTTCGAATTATGCAGATAAGCAATCCAATCTGTATCTGTGTGGATGGAAAGGCAGGAATTCCCTGTCATTGAACCAACATTTACGTTCCACAAGCAACAAGAACATTTACGTGTATGTAAATTAGCGAGCATAAATCATTCCTACGTTCTTACGTTGAATGACTCTAACTAATGTTATCAGGATGATGATCTTAAGCAGAATCAAATCGGTGGGATATACGGCAGATATAATAGAGGTGAAATGTATTTTCTATGCATTGCGAAAGAAAACTGTTCTATGCGGACCGAGCGAACAACAAAATTCGGTTCTCTTCAGTCTCGACATGTTTATATGCAAATGAATCCTGCGAGGCGCGTCAGACGTTCAAGGGAAAGACATGACTATTTCAAGAGATCACACATCACTTCAAACGCCATGCTTCGAAAGAGTTATTTTCAGCTCTCCTCCTCATGCCCCAAGCTACATCCAAGAATCTCTCTCTTGATGACAGCACTTGCAATTTATCCGCATCATCAGTAGCAGGAAGAAGTGCGACCAGTGTTTCTGTATCTAGGTCAATGCATATTCCGATTATAGAATAACTGAGACTGAGTTCTTTATTGATTGCATGCAAAGGATACCGTTACTAGTATATTTAACATGTTGGCTATCCGAGAAGATAACAGAACAAGGATCCGAACCCGCGCAATGGGTACAATATAAATATGGGTAGTGAATGCAAAGAAAACTGAAGACTGTTACAGAGGAGTCAGTATATTAATTGGAAACGTCATATTTGTTATTTATTGCTGTGACCTGAAGTCATATCTGTATTGCACTTATTTACTCATGGAACTGAGTCCTTCTGGAGGAGCCACCAATTCTGCAGCTACTCAAGAATTTCCCACCATTTTATGGAATCCGAAGGTTCATTACAATGTTCACAAGAGCCCTCCACTGATCTATATCCTGTGCCAGACCAATCCAATCCATACCATCTCATCCTATATCTCTAAGATCCTGAGATATTTTATATGAAATGTTAGACTGAAGATTGGAACTGAAGTGACTTATTCACATTTTAATTTTTGAAGGAGATGTATTGCTCAAATTCCATTTAATATTCCACTTAATATGCCTGTTTACAATTGCAGTCGTTTGTGGGATAAGCCTATGTAGTACATATTTATTCTTATTAATATTTAATTATATTGACAGAAAATGCATAACCATGTAAGAAATGTTTGTACATAGCTTAAAAATATTCATGTCTTCAAGCGAATCACTCTTTCTGTTTGTACAATACCCGTATTCAGGTTTGTCTTACGAATTAGATTTAATGAAACAAATAAAAAGTCTCAGGATGCGAAAAGTGGAATAAGCACGCAGACTAGAGAGCGTGGTCATGAAATTTTTACGTAAAAGTTTCTCGAAAACAAAAAGTGTTCATGCATGTCCGATTTATAACTCAAGTGTTTAGATATTTCCAGCATGGTAATGTAACACGGCACTGACACTGTTTTATTGCGTGTTATACTTGTTTCATATATACTCAAAGGATTTTATTGTGTTTTGCGGCCTTCAAGACAGCGTCTGGAATGCTAGATAATTTATTTTTCCATAAAGATTTTGATATAAAGCAAAATGTTATTGATATCTTTAAGTAGGAGGTTTGAGTTTAGTTATGGCCATAAGTATCATTTCATATAGGAGAGATCCATGGATATTATCCACTGTGGAACGAACTCACTTGCATTAGGATACCGAATTATTGTCCCATACAGCTAGAAGTACATTATTCCCGCGTCTTACACCGTCTTCCTTTTACTTCACATCAATTACAGTAATAGACTTTAAACCACTTTTATATGAAATTTTGTATTGTAGAAGTAAGCCCTGAGAACATTCTGACTTAAAATTTGAAAACTTTTACGCAAACTTTGTGTCTGTCCTCATCTTTCAATCTACATATATTTCTTCTCCATGCGAAATCCTCTTAAGAAGAGGAGTGTGTTAATTAAGAAATATCTAGAATCGAGAGAGAGCTTTCATTTGGAATTCCGGCTTTGGATATCACTTGTCACTTAATCTACTTGAACAATGAGGAAACAGCGCAGAGATTAGAGAACAGACAAACCAAATGGAAGCTGAAGATACATTTTACATATAAAGTCTCCCACGTCAAAGTAATTTCTTGATACTGAATCAGAGTTCCTTTGGTTTTTTAAATAATTTGAAAACTTTATCATACTTTAGTTACCTGGTGTGATGAGTCAGGGTTTTTCCCCATCTTAATGAACATCGATTGGCCTCGTCTTAGTATCAACGAACATTTAAGCGTTATAATTGACGACATGCGCTCCCATTTAAGAAACAGTGACAAAGTGTCGTCCGATTGATTTCACAGCGGGGTATCTCCCAGAGAAAGTGGTAATAAATACGGGCAAAATAATACAATTTATGAGGTCATTTCGTTGCATTAATACTCGTATTAGGTAGTATAACACTTAGTAGCGGACATGTTGAATAAATGAACAACTAAGTTTACAATTTTTATTTCTTAATTACTGCAAAATTTCATATATTGATGGACCACTTGAAATAAAATAGTGGAAATTCTTATTACAACATTTTCTCTTACATTATATCTGTATACGTATATAAAATTCAAATTCTTGGAGGCCTCATTCGAGAAATATGTTCATAAGTTAATGTAACATCTGAAACGAAGAGCCCACTTTTATGATCTAGAAATAGATGGGAGGACAATATTAAAATTAATTTTAAAGGTACACATAGAATTTGATCATTTTAACTAGATTAGACTGATTCAAGATATGATCCAATGGCGTGCTCTTGTGAATGTAGTAATGAACTTTTGGATTCTTAAAGAGCTTCGCTGGTTAAATGTCTATAAGATACTCAAGATGGATCCTGCATGATGGATTAGGTAGAATTATTTTGTTGAAGGAAATTACATTGGCATAATGTTATCTCATAAAATATGTTTCGTCATGCCTTCCTTATTTCGCCAATTACCGGTATAATTTTACTTTCGGTGCAGTTTATGTACGTCTTACTTCCTGAATTGGGATTCATAATCCCCTACCTTATGAATCACTCAAGGAGCTGAGTCTTTCTTGAGCAGCCGCCAGTTGTGCAAAACTTCCCAGCATTTTATGGAACGCGAGGGTACATTACCGTGTTCAAAAGAGCCATACATTGATCTCTATCCTGAGCCAGATCAATCTAATCCATACCATCCCATCCTATCTCTCTAAGATCTAATTTATTATTGTCCATCTACCTACGTCTCTTTCCTTCTGGCTTTCCCACCAATATCCTATATGCGCACCTCTTCTACTTCATTCGTGCTACATGCTCTGCCTACCTCATCCTCCTCGACTTGATCATTCTAATTATGCTTTGAGAAGAAGTTATGAAGTTCCTCCCGTCACTTCATCTATGTTCGGTCCAGATATTCTCCTCAACACCCTGGTCTCAAACACCCTCAGACTATGTTCCTCCCTTAATATCAGAGACAAAGTTTCGTACCAATACAGAACCACAGGAAAAATTAAAGTTTTGTATATTCTGATTTTTATGTTTTTAGACAGTAGACGGGAAGACGAAATGTTCTGGACTGAACGGTAGCAAGCATTACCTTGCGTTAGAATTACATTTCTGTGTAGTTGCGAGGAAAGAATGAGCTAGGGACACTGAAGGAAGTATTTAATTATACGTGAGGCTGAGTTCTGCCGTTTCCATTCTAATATGAGAAGTTCTGCACATCTGTCCTTAGCGTGCAGCGCGGCTCAGGACATGGGGACTGTTTCAATATCGCGGGTTCTGCTTCGTGCTCCAGCCAGGAGAAATGAAGAGGGAATTGAAGTGGGCGCTTAGTGGAGGAAACTACCGCGTGCACTCTAGTGGAGACAGTTGTTTTCTTTTCGTCGACTGGATGTACTGAATTTTTCTCTAGTACGTGACTTCCCTTCATTCTGCGCACAGATCTCTCGGCCGAAGTATATCAACGTTTGTTAGTACGTGACATTTTAGTGGGGCAATATCTCGGATTAATCTGACTCAAAGGGGTACGTGGTACACGTCTTTAAAGTGAGTACTTTCATAAATTGGCTTTTACGAACGAGGGACATCGTTTGGTCTTAAGTGTTCATGTAACTCAGTAATTACTACGAAGAGATAGTGTGTTGATTGCAGACTGATGAGCTATTTTCTACCGAAGAAGTTGTCATTCGGCGTTCTGCAGAGTGATGATTTCATTTTTCAACGAGTACGTATGGTTTAAAATTTGAGTCACTAACAAATCTAGAATTGTGATTCATTTCTCCCTCAATTGATCTACTACAAAATTATTTTTACGCTTATTTCTGTTATGCTATTCTTGAAAATTTGTGTTCTTCTTAACCTAATGGCATACGGTTATTTTTTTCTGTAAGAAGTCCCTCATGTAGCTGGCACGCTAATGATGGGAAATGCATACAAAATGTGGATCGGAAAATTTGAAGGAAAGAGAGAACTGAGCTTGCGAGAACCTGACTTAGATGGGAGGTTAACATTAGAAACTAATGTCGACGAATTAGGATATGACTAGTGCGCCCAATTCTTGAATATGGGCGGCGTGCTGGAATGCTTACAGGAAGGGACAGATAAATGTGCTAGACCAGATGAAAAAACATAGCGGCTAAATTTGCACATCATAGAAATGATTCGGACTGGGAAACCTTGACAGAGCGCAGAAAGATAGCTCGCATGCGTGTTCTTTCCAAAGCGTACACGGGAGAACGGATTTGGAAGGCTATAGATGAAGGATTACAAAGACCATGCTGTCTGAGCAGGGTCGATCATGATAGCAAAATTAGGAGCAGAAAGCAAAAGACAGATATCGGAAGATACTCATTTGTAAATAGGACCATCCAGCTCGGGAACCAACAACCTGCAGATGTTTTAGGGACTCTCTCCTGTATACCAAGAAATCTTAGGAAAATGACTGGGAAAGTGATAAATAAGGCCAAGAAAAGTGTGGCGGAAATCATAAAAAATGCAGTGAATTGAAGTGAGGTGAAGGGACGTAAATTTTGAAGAGGGTGTGAAGGGTACGCAAGTGTAGTGAAGTGGAATGAAGGGGAGGTCGTGGTGAAATGTGAGTGCATCACTTCATGACCTTATGTATGTCATTGCTGTTACTGTTTATTATATAGTATGCTTACTTTTTATTAATATTAATTTTTATAATTGTAGTTGTAATTATATTTGCATTGTATTCATTGTGTGGAGTTTGTCTTTTATTGTTTGTGTAGTCTTGTGTGCTGTGTATTGTTTGAACGTGTTGTGTTATTTTGTGTCATGTGTGTTATTTGTGTTGTGTCTTATTGTAGTACCACTGCCACCGGGTGAAAACCCATTTGCAATTAAACCTGGATTCTTCTGGCTTAGAACAGGGATCAGTTATGGTCTCTTATGAACACAGTAATGGACTTTGGTTTTCTTGAAAGCCTGATATGCTTATTTATTTTCAGAATCTTTATTATATTCGAAATAAATCGGTGTGCAGTAAAGAGTACCTAAGTTGTGCTCGTTACCACAGATCGCATGACTTCGTTGAGTCCTGAAACAAAGGCGAGCTTGTTTACGCGAACAATGAACTGTGCTATGCGAGCACCCACCTCAACAATAAGAATAGGCAATTGTGATGAATCAGTTTACTCAGTGTGCGAGATATATATAGAGTGGGTCGAGGGCGCACTTCTTGCGGTGAACTGATATTACACAATGCATATTGAAATGAGTATTTCAATTGAAATTCTTAATAATGCAGATAAATTTGAGGAGGAGAAATATTAAACACTTCAATTGAGGTTCTTAATGTTTTACATAATTATGGGGAAGAAAATATTAGAACATTTCAACATATTTTAATTCTTTCTTCAAATGTTTATTTTGAGACATTAAAAGGCTCAAGCATATTAATTTTTTTACCACCTCTGTGGTCTAGTGATCAGAGTTCTTGGCTACAGATCAAGAGGTCCCGGGTTCGATACCAGATTTTCTGAGAAGTACTGGGTCTGGAACGTTGTCCACTCAGCCGCGTGAGGATTATTGAGGAGCTATTTCAAGGAAATAGCAGCTCCGTTCTAGTAAAGCGCGATTAACGGCCATGGAGATCCGTTGCGCTGACCACGTGATACCCTCTAGCCGCAAAAGTTGGCACTAACTTCTTCGACAAGTGGCGGTCGCTCGGTCGGTAGTTCGCTTGCGGACTAAAAGCCACGGTGTTTGTTTCTTTGCATATTATTTTTTCCCCAAATGTGTATTGCCAGTACCGTGTTGGCGGTTGCACTGTGACCCTGACACATTGTTATGGGTTCAGAGTTCTGGATTGATGCCAAGGATTGTTGGTGTAATTTGAATATTTCGTGTGGAAAAGAGGCCCATATCCATTTGTCAGCCTATCTGTCCGCCGCCAGTACCTTTGAAAATCGACTGAATTACGTTAAAGACCTTAATGTTCATCACGCTACTGCAGGACTACCCGCATGCTTACTAGCAACGACGTGAACATAGCGGGCGTTCCATATTCTGTCTTGCGAGTGGCAACAGCGTCACCCAGTGTTACGAGGTTTGATACAAATAAAGATCTTTGAAAAATAAGCGACTTTGTTTACATTATTATTAGTCAGAATGTAAAAAGAGAACATCGTCATTGAAATCTGTATTTATATGCCTGTTAAGCGACGATTACTGATGAAACATCATGATTTGATGCATGGAAATTTGTATGAATATATATAGTAATCTGGAGTGTCTCCTAAAAGCCAGAATAACTGAGCGGGCATCCATTGCTAGACAACGGCTTATTAAAAACTTTTGGCCGAGACAAAACAGGCTGGAATAGACCATTGCTGAGTAACGCTCCGTAAACACTGCCTAAAAAACCGGAATGTTGAAGTCGGAAAATAACAGAGACGTCCATTGTCGTGAGTACCAAGGGACTCGGACCCGAAAGACTGCGCTGACAAGGACCATCAGCACACACAAACGACAGACCCATCCTCTCGCCAGAGAGGGCCCCCAACAAAAACAAGACCGTAACTGTCAAGCAGTAATCAATATCTGGTCATGAGCACCAGGTGGGGCTCGACACCAAGACCTACTGACTGACTGACCGTTAGTCGCAATGTGACTTTGATTTTGGCGGAGGTCAGACCAGAGGAGAATTGAGATCAGGTCAGATCAGAGGAGACCAGATCAGTGGCGAACTGAGCAGAGCTGAGAGCAGAAGAAACCAGCTCAACTAAGAACCAGCAGATGACAGACTAGTCAGGCTGCATCGCCTGAAAGACGCTATTTCAGAGTTGCTGTAGTTGTAATTGTAAACGAATTATCCAGTAAAGAGCTTCGCCTAATCCGGAACCCATAATGTCTTGTCGCGTTACGGGGATACGTGACATTATGGATATATGTTCAGATTATATATGAGATGTTGTTTTGTATGTAAACAGTTACGAACATGATACGCTACAATTCTTAGAGTTTATATTTCGCATCTCTTACGTAGTTGATGTATTAGCTAGTGGAAGGTATATGCAGAATAGGAGCACTAAATTACGTAGTTGTTACTTTATACGCGTACTTCCTGCTCTGCCATTACGGTTATTAAGACATTCAAAGGGAAGTAAGCACCGTAAGTCACCTCTAACCTTCTGTTTGGTACGACGTTCCTGAAGGTTTATCTTCAGTCACACATTAAATATATTAAGCAATATTAGGATATAAACTGAGATGTTGTGGAAGTTTCTCATAAAAATGAGGTTGGAAAGTTTACACAGCATTAGAACTTTAATGATTTTCTTTCTTCGTTAAAATGACAATTTTTGACTGCTTATAAATGGGTTTAGTCATATGAAATGTAATCGGGTCTATTCAGTGAAGAGAGCTATATTCGGTCTCCGTCCACTGTGTAAAATCTGTTCAAAGTAGTAAACCCATCCTGCAAGTGATCTTTTACAGAAATGAGCGTTACAGTGCTATTAATTTTGGATATGATTTTGTTTTTCCAAATACGCTCACCTTTGAGGTAAAGTAGTCAAGTGAATCTGGAAATATTATTTTTCGGATTGCTGCACGTAGACTTATTGTTCCAGTTACTTAGAGATATATTTTCATAGCTGATTTCCATGTGATGTGTACGGAGCGAAAAGGCTGCCACACTTCTTTCTTTACAAAACCTAATCTCTGGATCGGAAAGAATTTTGGAATCTTTCAGAATGTTTCAGTAGAAGCGATAGGTGAATAGGTTTAGTTTTCGGTTACAAAGATCCACGTTTTCTTGTGAAATGGCCGTCTTTGAAAGTTTGGCTGGTAAATCCTAAAGTTTTCCCCCATAAAATGTGCCGGTGAAAATTAAATGGGTTCGGCATATCGTACATTTTATTATTAATGTTATTATGTTCTACAGCCCTTTGTTGGGCCGTGGCAGCTTTTTCAGTTTCTTGATCCTATACACATTAGGTAGGACTCCTCGGATTGAAGATCAGCCCGTCGCAAGGCCTCGATTTACACGAAGAACAACACAAACACAGAATAAGCGCACACAGACATCCATGCTCCAAGTGGGATTCGAACTCACGATCCCAGTGTTCGAACGGGCGAAAACAGTTCATACCTTAGGGCGCGCGGCCCCCGTGATCGGTTCCTACAGTTTATATACGCATGCAAATATTCATTAACAGAATAAGCTGAAAAGTAATGCGTAATAGTAAGTACCGCGCCATAGCTCAGGCGGTTAGTCGCTGGCTTACCAACGCGGCGGCCCGGGTTCGATCCCGGGTCTGGTCTAGTGGGATTTGTGGCGGACAAAGTGGCGCTGGAGTGGGTTTTCTCCGAGTACTTCGGTTTCCCCTTCCAATCTAGTACATTCCACCAAATTCTCCATCATCATAATCACCCGGGGCAGCCTACAATAGGCCAATCAGTGGCCACCGTGTCGAGTGGACCCAATTGGACTCCACCCCCCACTAAGCGAATTAAAAAAAAAACGTAATACTACACCATTAAATGAAATGTGGCAATGGATAGCGGCGTTACTTCGCTGTTGTGAGATCCAGGTTTCGGCAGGAAAATGCTAGCGTAATGCTCAAACCTCGCTACTTCCTCATCTAAGTATTTCTGTTCAGCATTAATATCATCCTATGTTCAACTCTAGATAACATAAGCTAATGAACTGGCGTCTTGTAATAGGCTAGAATGAAAACAATTATGGAACAAGCAAACTACTTAATTTATTGTATATACACCTTTCCGTGGGTGCACGCGTTAGCGTTGAGGGGCTATGCTACAAGCCCTAAGGTCGCGGGTTCAAGTCCCGATGAGGTCATTGGATTTTTTCAGTTGACCTAATCCTTCCAGCCGCACTAGGCCCTGGGGTTTACTCAGCCTCTAACAGAAATGAGTACCAGGAATTAATTACATAATTTTCCTGGGGAGTAAAGCGCGGCCGGCGCGTAAGGCTAACAACTTTACCGCCAACTTTGAGCCGATTTTCTAGATATTGTGGGACCCTCAACGTGTCACAACCCTATGGGCCTTCACGGCCTGGTACAGGGATAGCTTTACTTTACTTTACACCCTTCCGTGGAATATTTTCCTCAGTAAATGTTTCCTATACAATTTAATATTTTCGAATTTTATGCTACATTCTTCAGTTTAGTGATTCAAATCCTATGGTTCACTATGCAGGGTTATTCAAAAGTCCGTGAAACAGTTTTAAAATGTACAATAAATAAACTACGTAGTTTATTTGTTGTGAATTTTTAAAATGTTTCACGGACTTTTGAATAACCCTGTACAGTTTAGTGCTTCAAATTCTGCGGCTTGCTGTACTGATAATTTCTTCGAAATTTCATCGTTCATTCTTTAGTTTAATTCTTCAAATTCGATAGCTTACTATGCAGTTTCTCTTCAGTCTTCATGCAGTTTAATGCCCTAAAATTCAATGCGTGTTACATGATGTTAATCGACAAGATCGGAAATTCTTATGTGTTGATTGAAGAAAGAAGATGGAAAAGCTTCTGGAACTTTCTCTCGCAGAGAGAGCTGGGTATGCGTTTTGTCACTCCGAGTTATTATCCCGTGAGGGAATATTAATCGAATGTTATCATATGGAAGTACTACTCCTTTCTTCCACTGTAACACCACAATCTGTAGTATGACACGTTCATGTGTTAGATTAAGTTGAAATTGGCCAAAAACTTCGTGAATTTTATGGGCTATACAGACAACCGTAAAAGTGGAGTTGTTTTTACTACTCTTCGCTACTGAAAGATCAACCTGGGGAGTAAAGCCATTGATTAAAGTTTCTTTACGTTTCCAATTTCATGTCTTATGTTTTGTTTCTTGTTAGATACTTCTACATTATTTTCTTTGCTTCTTTATAGTAAGGATTTTGCACTCGCTTGAAGGAATGGATATTTGAAGAGGAAAGTATTCATAGAAGCCGCCACGTGCAGAGCAAAAAGTTGAATATAAGATTGAAGAGTTAGAGAGTTAGAGTCCAACCGGGGCCACTCGGCATGTCGGCCACTGATTCGCCTATTTTACTTGCCTAGGGTGATTATGATGATGGAGAATTTGATTGGAATGAAGGTTGGCAGGGAAACCGAAATACTCGGAGAAAACCCACCCCAGCGCCACTTAGTCCACCACAAATCCCACTTTACCAAACCCGGGCCGCCGCGGTGGGAAGCCAGCGACTAACCGCTTGAGCTATGGCGTAGCCTTTAGGGAGATTATTTTCAACTTTGCCTCCATTTCTGTGATCGCTATGGATGCCCCCCCACAAGCCACGTGAAACTGAAACGCAACAGTTTTTACTAGAGAATGAAAGTCGCAAAGTGGATTAGAGTCCTCCATTAATATAGATATTAGTTTGTGTTTTATTTCTTTTAGAGAAATATTCCAACCAGGATTTACGAAACCGGTGACGTCCATGCTATTTATTTACATAAGGGCTCACAATGAAGTAAACAGACTGAGTACTTTAATGAAATACATATTTTAGTACATTAGAATTACAGCTTCTGGGAGTATTTTGGGACACGCTTATATTGGTTTCTGACTATATTTCCGGTTATATATTTCATTTTATTACGTCATACAATTTGGCCATATTTCTGATAATTATTTTCGTGTCAAACGTACATATTTTATATGTTTTCACAAGAGAAGACACGTTGAAAATTCAAAGGATAATGTCCTCATATGGTACTTATTGTTCATAAATCTATAACAGTTTAAATACAACATCAGGTTTCAAAAGCGGAAGAAAGCGAATAAATGTGTGATTGCAACAACGAATTAATATATAAGGTGTCTATGAAGTATTTATTTCCTGTGGAGCCAGTCTTCTGTCATGCTTCTTTGTACTTTAACCTCAGGACTGAAACATAGATATGAGTGCATCGTAAGGAAGAAATACCGAACTATCTTTACTTATTAAATTAATGTTCTAGAAGCCAAAGAATGTGACGCATCACATCTTCGTACTATATGTATTGCTGTGTCGCCGAATTGTAATCTCTTAATGCATTAAACGGTTAACAAGACGTGAGACAGCCGTGGACATTTAAGGACTGCACAGGCGAATCTACCTGAAAGATACCGCATGTCGGAACATAAATGCCAGAGCGCAAAATGATCCACTCCTTCGATTTGTGAGCATGTAGAAAGGCAAACGCCTCCCTCACTTTACTTCCTTGCTGACGTCTCTATTCCGACAGACAGTACGGTTACTAGCTTCTTCTAAGTAGAAGCCTGTATAATTGACTTTTGAGCCAAACGAAAACTAAGATAAGCGATAAGATGAATTCAAGAAATGCTTATTCTTCAGTTGAAATAAGTACGCTAATTTGCAAGAGATTTTTTTTCCCCCTTGGCATTACAGCGCCAGTGGGCCTAGGCCTACCTCCATGAACTTCTCCGTTCACTTCGGTTTTTCTAGATCTTACACATTCGGTAGGACTCATTGGGCGGGTGATCAGCACGTCGCAAGGTCTCTACATGTAGACAAACACAGAAAAACGCACACACACAAACTAAACATCCATGACCTGAGTGGGATTCGAACCCACGATCCCGGTTTCCAAGCGAGCGAAGACGGTACATGCCTTAGACCGCTCGGCTATCTTGACCGGCTTACAAGAGATTGGGAATCTGTTTTCTTCTTATCTCGTGCCTAAAAATGTAAAAATCAAAACACGAACATTTATGCTCGTTCTTTTTCTTGTAATTTGGATGGGTGTGAGACTTGGTCTCAGACAGTAAGGAAATAAAGTAGGATGAGGATATTTGAGAACAGGGTGCAGAGGAGAATGTTTGAACCAAAGTGGGGCAAAATAATAAAGGTTGGAGATTGCAGAAAACTTCATAATTAAGAGCTTCATAACTTGTACTCTTCGTCAAATAGAATTCGAATGATCTAGTCAAGGAAGATGGGCAAGGGATGAACCATTCACTGGAGGAAGGGAAATGCATGGAAAGGTTTTGGTGGGAAAGCCAGAAGAAAGTAAACCGTTAGGAAGATTTTAACATACATGGGAGAATGATAGTAAAATGGATATTAGAGAAATAGGAGGTGTGAAATAGACTTGATTAATGTGGCTGAGGACAGGGATCAGTTGCGAACTCTTGTGAACACGGTAATGAAACTTCGGGTTCCATAAAATTGAAAATTCTTTATTAGTTAAGCGACTGGCCGGCTTCTCAACGAGGACCCAGCTCCATGGAATTAGTTAGTTATTAATTAGGAAAGGATTGCGTTCTCTGAACCATAATTCATTCAGACCGTGTCTATAGCTGCACCTGCGGGCCGTATAAGCATGTGAATCATATTATTACCTAGCCAAATGTCAGTTTATTAACACTTCAACGGCTTTGACTCCTTACGCCAAGCAGAATAAGGCATCGAAAAGGATAATCTTGAGTTCCATCACGCGATTCAAACGTATTAAAATTTATCCTTTTGAATAACATATTATCAGAGTTCAATTTTTGGATCGAATATTTAAGATTTAGCAGGTGTAATCATGGGAGAAAGTAATTGGACACAAGAGAAAACATTGTAAATATAGAAACTAAATTGTTGTGTTAGCACGGACATATAGGAAGAACAAGACCCGATTAACAACCAGCTGAAAATTAATGAAGGACTAAGTACGACGGTATGAAATGAGGGGACGAAGAATCTATGATAATGGTAGTCAGAAGAAGAAGAAGAATAAGAAGTTCCGATAAAGCTAATGTTCTTTATAAATACGAATTTGGAACACAAAAGCCAAATTTTCAGAAGTTTAGGATTCCTCCATAATCAAGAAGTTGTAAACTAAACACTTTCGAATTTTACTGAGAATTTATGTAACACTATTTGCCGAGGTGCTGTGCAATATGATACTGGGTTTCTTCATATAAGGCCTTATTTTAATGTAGTGTGTGTAGATTTGTGGGAGACGTCTAAACAGAGCTGCGTGTTCGGGGCTAAACACGAATTATCCACCCAAGTTGCTGTAAAACGTGAAGTGAAAATAATGTTTATTTTCTCGTATTTAAATTATATACTCGTATCATTTTAACCTTGCTATAGAATAGGTCTACGCATTTATGAAGGTTCAGGAAAATCAGGATGGATGGAAATGATGGGTCTATACCAATTTCTTGTCTCTCTTGATGATATTAATTTATTTGGGCGAAAGGAATAAGTCCGAATATCAAAAATAAAAACATAGAATCTATATAAGATGCCGACAACGAAGTTGATATAGAAGTTGACGCAGAGAAATCAAAGTATAAGTTTACACTTCACCACCTGAATGCAGGACAGAATAATTACTTAAAGATAGTCAATAAATCTTTAAAAATGTGGCAATATTTTGGAAAGACAGTGACAAATCAAAATTGAATTCACTAAGAAATTAAAAACATTTTAATTTCAACTAATATTTACCGTCATTTAAGTCAGGATCTTATATCTTCCAAAATTTTGTCTAGAAACACGAGGATTAAAACAATACACAAACAAATTTTACCTCTTGTTGTGTATGGATATGGAACTTGGAATCTCACCCTACATGGAGAATACTGGAATCGAGTATTTAAGAACAGGGTGTTGAGGGAGTAATTTGAATCTCTGAAGGAGAAAGTTTCAGGACGGAAAATTGCACAGTGATGGTGTTCACGATTTGTATTCTACTCTTCACCAAACTTATTACTATTATCAGATCAGGGAGGGTTTGATGGGAGGGACTTAAGTACTCATTGGGGAGATAAACCGTTGCACAATTCTGGTGTGGAAACGCAAAGAGAGGAAACTGCTTAGAAGCAGTAGGCATAGATGTGATGATAATATTGAAATGGAACTTAAAGAAACAGGAAACGAAGTTGTGAACTGGATTCATTTGGTACAGGATGGGACCTCATAAGACGGAAATTAACTTTTAGGGCTCCCTAAAGTCGGGAAATTCCCTGATTAGCTTCTGGGGAAAGATTCTACTGAATTGAATCAGTTAATCCAGTGTAAGAACTAACATATACGAGTAAGACACTGGGATATAAAACATACAGAATTTTCTTCTCAGTATGCTGCGAAACATATGACGCTTTTATATCATGTACAAAAAAGGACTTCGTTAAGGCATGTTGTAAAGGGGGGTAAAGCTGTCCGTGTAACAGGCCGTGGAGACCCATAGGGTTGTGAGGCGTCAAGGCTCCCACATTTTCTAGACAATCGGCTCACAGATAGTGATGAGGTTGTCGGACGCGCCAGCCGACCATTAACCCCAACAAGATTCCTGGTACTCATTTCCTTTACATGCTGAGTCGACCCCAGGACCATAGTGCGGCTGGAAGGATTAGGAAAATTGAAAATGCTGAATGACCTCATCGGTCATCGAACTAGCGACCTTCCGGCTTGTATCATACTGCCTCAACCAACTGTGTTACCGTGTGTTTTCCATTTACTCTGATTTTTCAATGACGGATGTTGCGGTCTGGCGAATACTAGGATTGCTTCTTACTTTGGGAACTCTTCGATTCGAATCTTGGCTAGAGACCAAGAACAAGGACTCATTTCACTTTCTGTAAGGATATGTATATCTAGAAGCCCAATTCACAATTTGAGATTCATTTTACGGTTCCACATTCCTTGTGACAACATGACTTTACAGACTGATCAGTTAAGAGTCTGGACCGATTTGTTCGTCAAGGGGTTGCATTAATTTGGATGTCTTCACTTCAGTTTCTGACATTTATGGAATTGTATGTTTAAAGAAGCTAATGTCGCATCGGTTTAAGAACTTCATTGGACATTCGCATTCATTTTATTATACGTGTCATGCCGTCTTAGTTCTGACGAACAAGGTAAGTCAAAGTAGTTTCTGTGCTCAATTCTGCCCCACTCCATGAATACATGTAGGGAAGTGGAGGTGTAGTTCCGTGCATTATTAGTCTCGGCACGTGATCGAGGCGAGTGATCACTTTCACATCCCGGGTTCTTTGCCCCAGGGGAAAGAGCCCCCCCACTCGGCACGGCGGCCACTGATTGGCTATTGTACCTGCCCCGGGTGATTATGATAATGGAGCAATTGGTGGAATGAAGATTGGCAGGGGAAACCGAAGTACTCGAAAAAAAAACCCGCTCCAGCGCCACTTTGTCCACCACAGTCCAACTTGACCAGACTCGGGATCGAACCCGGGCCGCCGCGGTGTGAAGCCAGCGACTAACCGCTTGAGCTATGGCGCGACCTTAATATCGGTAGGATGGTGACTGTACTGACTTTCGTGGCTCAGCTCGCATAGGAAACAGAGTGTGAAGCGATTTGTGCTAATATCACAACGCAACTCTCTTGTTGTTGGGCAAGATATTTAAGTAGCTCTGCAGCACGGGATTATGAACTGGAAGTCGGAAAGCAGCAATCGTCTGGGAGAACAGAGGCAGAACGTTGGAAATATTCGTCGCGGTCATGAAAATTAACCTGTCTGCCTGTCAAAATATTTGACATCAACCACAGAATGAGATTTCTAATTAAAACAAGAACTTTCATAGCTGCAACTCTCCTGTTTAAATGAGATTCCATGTTTAATTTAGAAACGTCGATATGTCTGTCTCTTATTTTCTGTGGATTACTATTAGTTTTGCTTTAGAATGGGTCAGTTATAATTTCTCTTACTGCTGCTGAACCCAAAACGTTCTTTTTCACAAACAGACAGTGAAGGTTTCATTTTTTTTTTCTATTTGCTTGGAAGATTTTGTGTGAACAACGTGGCGTGGTGCAAGCTTAGTTCGATGTGGCGACGTGAAATACAGGGAAGCCCTTCAATCAAGTTTACAGAATACATAAACAATTCCGTAACTTTAGTCCGCAAGCAAACTATACCGACCGAGCGACCGCCGCTTGTCAGCGAAGTTAGTGTCAACTGTCGCGCCGTCAGCGAAACGAATCCCCACAGCCGTTAATTTCGGTTTTCTAGACCGGAACCGCTACTTTTCCATTTAAGATTTAAGTAACTCTTCAATTATCCTCACGAGGCTGAGTGGACCCCGTTCCAGATCCTCTACTTCTCAGAAAATCTGGGAGCGCCGACAATCGAACCCGGGACCTCTGAATCTGTAGTCAGGAACTGTGATCATTAGATCACAGAGGCGGTGGACAGAATAAATCAGTTGTTTAAAGTCGAATTTTGTGGTGGTAATTAATTAAACATTGTAATTAAACGTATGCAATTTGACGTAAAAGTTGATCGCAAATACGTGTATAATGTCAAATTTTTTTATACACATTGCTTGTAAATAAGCAGTTACTCTGTGAATCTCTGGTGTTATATCGGGCAAATATGACCTAAGCATAGTCGATTTTTAAGAAAGAAGTTCTTCACAAAATAAAATGAAGTACGTAGAATGAGTAACAGTGAAAACACTTAGAATTCTGTAGGACTGTGTGTCGAAGTAATGGGGAAGTTTGTGGGGTCTGCTTGAAACTTCTCTTTAGAACTGAGCACTGCCTCATTGGCCTTGATATGCATTTGTTGCTGAAGCAAATCTTGAAGCAGGGAAACTACTAACATACATTACTTCTAGCTCGTGTAACAGAATATGTACGCGTATTTTCTCACGTCTTGTGCCTTCTTAGGATATCTGTCTGAAATATCTCGAAATACTTTATTTACACTGTGTTATCTCGTATTACCATCTATAAGATGTAACTTTAAGATCTTAAATGAACATTTTGGGTGTTAGCATTGGATAGCTTTTCAGTAAAATTTAAAGCCTCAAAACAAATTACTATTTTAGTTATACTATACTATATATACTATATTAACTATGCCTAATTAATGTATTAATTAACGAAAGAAACGGCTTAAGGGGAAATGTACTCATAGCATAGTAATTTTGGCCAATTGCTCCCTTCAGTTTAATTATTTCGTAAAAATGAAGCTTAATTTTCAACAAGCCGGTTACGGTAGCCGGGCGGTCTGAGGCATGTACTGTCTTCGCTCGCTTCTAATCCGGGATCGTGGGTTCGAATCCCACTCAGGACATGGATGTTTAGTTTGTGTGTGTGCATTTTTTTTTGTGTTTGTGTACAGGTAGAGGCCTTGCGACGAGCTGATCACCCGCCCAAGGAGTCCTACCGAATGTGTAAGATCTAGAAAAACCGAAGTGAACGGAGAAGTTCGTGGAGGTAGACCTAGGCCCATTGGGGCTGTAGTGCCAAGGAAAAAAATTCAACAAACAACTTTTATAGCAAAATATTCTGAAATTAATTTAATTATTACAGATGTAAGGGATCTGGCAAACTTCGTTTCCTTTCGGAAAATAATTGTCAGCTGTTGAATACACAAGTTCGGTAATGTGCGCTCAGTGAAACAATTCTGTGGCGTCCATTCAATTTTTTAAATTATCAACAAAACCGTAAGACTTAGAGAAAATCTATTGGAAGTAAATGTGTGCTCAATTCCTCTCTACAACTTTGTTCTAAACGTTTTTCGCTCCGATAAATATAGAACGAGTTAGGTCCGAGGTTCACATAGAAATGCATGTGATTCTTCAGGTAAAGTGCCCATTATTTTTATTTTTAGCTAAAACTGGAATATATTGGCAAATACCAGCTAAATTTTCCGGTATCAATTTTCATGAACATCCTTTTAGCTGTTGTCGACTTACTATAGGTGGGCAGACAGAAACAGACGGCCGGACAGACGGATGGACATGATGACGCTATTAAATGAATTTTTGCAACATTTTGTTGCGAATTCACCAGAAGCCCACTGATGTCAACAATCCGTCCCGTTATGTTGCGGTTACGAATGTGTTGCCCTGAAGCTGCTCAGGTCGTCTGTGTAAGATATTCCTGTCGTTCTATTCCATTAAGAATTCACCACATGCCGAAAGTTTCATATGCTACAGTTGTAGATCTTAATGATGTGTATGTATATCATGTGCATAATTTCTTTATACCCAAGTTGTTTCCAAAAAATATCATTGCAATTCGATCGAAGGTCAGTGCAAATTAAGATCTGTTTATGTAAGATTTGAGGTTTTCACGGCAGTGACTATGAAGAATGCCGTCTTCTGGGATGTGGCGCTTTGTAGATATTGTGTAAATCGACGTTTCGGAGGAATTATCGCCTCCATCTTCAAGGTATAGAAATCCGCGAGACAGGAACCAGCGTGAGCAGGTGGCTGCAGACTGCTCAAGCTGGTTCCTGCCTCGCAAATTTTTATACCTTGAAGATGGAGGCGATACGTTCCCCGAAATGTCGGTTTACACAAGATCTACACTGCGCCACATCCGAGAAGACGGCATTCTTCAAGATTTGTTTACTTCACAGTGAGGACCGAAGATTAAAACGTGTGACAGCTTTTAATTTTGAATTCCAGTATGCTTAATGAATCTAATTTACATAAGATACATTTACATAACATAAGTTTTGGAAATGAAACATGCGGACGGAAGCATGTAGATAGACGAAGAATCTTCATTGTGCATTCAATTCATGAAGTTTTAGAAAGTAATTTATAGAAATGTCCGTGATTAAAATCACATATTGTTTCTGCGTCATTAAACTGAAAGGCGTGAGTATCAGCTATGCACATACATAATGTTCGTTATCATAAGTTAGATAATAACTTTATAGAGCGGCATTTCTTTTTGTTTAAATTTAAGAACTTCTTGACTCTCACTGCTGTACCCCCTTACAAACTGCGCCAGTGTGTCACGCGTTTTTTCAAGTTCTGCCTCTGGGTAAGTTAAACTGGGTCAGGACTACTATCCCCATTTTCCTCTTTTATACAAAAATCCCGAGTTTCGTATCCAGACCTGAGAATCTCTCACAATATCAGTTACTGTCACTTGTCTTCTTAACTGATTTTCTTATCTGCTACAGCATTGTATACAAAAGGCTAGAAATGGATCCATTTATTATTCTGTTCGAACTAATATCTGCATTCTGTGTGATAGGAGCGGAAATATCTTTCATTTGAACACAATTATCTGTTACTTTAGTAATATATTCTATAATCTGTGGTGAATGACTATATTCTTAATCATTTTTAAGCAGCTGACATGTTGAGAAACTTTCCGATTTACACAGGTAATTTAGTACTGCTGAGAGAGAGCAATCTGGAAGCTAGGATGGTAGAGAATGAAAGTATACACAATCCTGATATGGCAATCTGTAGCAAAACGCTCACTTGGAAGACCGAGAAGGAGATGCGAAGATAACATTAATATGGGTCTTATGAAGATAGGTTATGAGGGTAAGATTGTATGGAAGTAGAACAAAGTTATGTCCATTGGATGATTCTGTAACCACAGTATCAGTTTCGTTTCATAAACCTACACACACGTGTCCTTGAAAGTATGATAATGCGTATATGCTACTAGGAGCAGAATAAAACAAAGTCAATTGATTTTGTGAGCGACTGTACTTGGAACGCCTTGTTCAAACCTCCTGAGACAAGAACGCAGTTGGTAGGACCATAACGTAGGACGAAAAGTTTTCGATGAAACTTATGTATATACTGATAAAAGTAAAGAAAATAGAAACTGCTTCTACTGGATGAAATTGCTACGTGAAAGAACTGCAGTGTTGTGCTGAACATTTTTTGTTAAAAATCATATCTTCTGAAGTAAGTTTTATCTGCCGCCTTCTATTCCTTTCTGTCCCCTGGGAAGTATTTTCTGCACCATTATCATTTATGTGCTATCTGGGGGCGAAATTGGCTTCTCACGTCCATCCTGTTTGCAGTAATAAGCTCTCTTAATTCATCGAAATGTACGCCGGGTAATGAGAAAAGCTTTATTGCAATGTTATGCACTGTGAAATGGCGTTACATTAGTGCATTTGCCTTTAGTGTCTTAACGTTAATGGCAAACTGTAATGGTGGCATGTGATGAATTCTAGTATGTAAATCGCGCCAGAATACAGAATGATCGATTTTTTCGCAGTTTCAAAAGTTACTGTTTTAAAATCTAAGGGAATGTGTAACATGAACCGTAACCTATAAATCTGTGAGCACAAAGATGTAAAATTCTTTCGAACTGTGTTGTCCTTCATTTCTCCCTGTCTTTCTTTCTGGTTTTGCAGGTGATAATAACCTGGTTTGTCGTTCAGATGAGATTGTGTTCTACTAGTATTCTGTTTCCTTGGTTGGCAATGGTTTCATTCATGAAGCAATCACTATATGACACCACAAGACGTATTTAATAGACAACTGGTTAATAGGAATATACATATATGAATAAACACATACTCGTGTATTCGTAGCATTGTCATAATGAAGAAGCATTTGCATTATTTCAGTACGTTTTTCTAGGAAGAACCCGCGCTATGAAAGGACACTTTCGCTAGCAATAAAAAAATACAATATCCTATTTTCTGTACTAAAGTAAGCGAATTATTGTCTATATTCATTTCAGACGCTATAAGAATTTATCCGCATTTAATGAAAATAACATTTGTTGAATATTCTGGTCATTGTACTGGGCACTTAGTTACTGTTTTTTTTTACAGTTGGCTCTGAATAACGTTTTAAAGCCAAATGATTCTGTATGTTCTACCTCCTTTAACGCATTAAAACTCTGTATTCTGCCCAGGAGTGCATTCCTGTGTTTCATGTGACTCTCACAATGAACATCGCCTTTTCCCTAAACAGCTATAACCGTTTGGTATTTGCAGCGGACACGTGATGTGTTTCCTGTGAAGTATGAACTGAATTTTTATATGTTAAATAGAATAAATTCAGTCTTTAAAGCTTTAATCATTTTGAAATAAACTTTAGAGACTTTTCGGGTGGATATTCTTAGGCAGACGAACTTCAGTGATGTTATTATGCGATTATTTACCTCACACTGAATTCCGAGTATTGTAAAATTTCTTACAATTAATCAAACTGGATACGGAATCCGGAATTCGATTTCTACTGACAGCGATATGCCGTTGGAATTCTCGCCGACAGCTGTGATTGAAAGCAGAGCAATATATTATGTTACATTGTTACTTTCTTCTGTAGGTGTGTTGATGTGTAGACGGGCCTACCTATGTCCGCATATATTTTTCTTTCCTTTCCCTGTTGCTCTCACTTTGGAGCATGGTGCATCTGTGAAACGCTTTGTTTCACTTCAGTTTCTTAATCCTAAGAGAGTCTGCAGGACTCCCTGGACGGGGGATGAGCCCGTCGCAATTCCGCAACCTACAACACAGAATAAATGCGGAAAAACATCAATGCCTCAATTTGGATTCGAACTCACGATCCCAGTATTCGAGCGGGCGAAGTCACTTCATGTCTTAGACGGCGCGGCTACTGTGATCGGTGCCCGCGCATGTATGAAAGAAAAATAGTAAAAATGGATACACTTCAAACTGCCTTAAACTTTATAGGATCCGGTTTTATTAGAGATATTTTGACTCGGGATGTAACACTTGTGACTCTCAGGACTATTTAGGATGCGTTCGGTTTGAACCTCGAACGAAATATTATCATTAGGATCTTCATGATATTCTTCGTTCCCTTTACATGAATATCTTTGAAATAAGCCAAGACCGCTTCCTTTCCATTTCTTTCATATGCACCGAACCAGCCTGCTCTCACGCGTTTCTTACTAAATGAAGTGTTTATTTTATACTACGGTGATAAGGAACCTACGTTTACATTCAATTGGAAGGGTTTTAAGTTCTAACGTTGGTTGTTATGAAAAGTTCCATGTCCTGAAATATAACATCCTATAATCGGTTTCAAGACATCCGACGTTTCGGAGATACATATCTTAAATTGTTGTTGTTACGTGCTTCATGATGGTTTCTTTCTTGGCTTTATTTAGCCCTGAAGATGAAGGTTCATTGTTCCTCTGAGAGGACACCAAATTCCAACGGTCTATGAGGCGCTGTATTCCAGAGGATAGAAACCTACATCCGTTCTGATTCTCCAATTATTTTCACGATACGACCTTTTATATTACCCAGCAATAGAATCTCTAGTTTCTGCCTAGCAAGCAAGAATTGCGTCAACAAGATCTATATTCAGATTAGAGAAACGTTTTGATTGTCATTCCTTACATAAAATATAACGTTTTTGTTTCGTGTCACTTTCCTGTCTCCTAAAGAGGCAACGGAGGTCCGAAAAATAAAGCTACACAACTTTTTGTGAGAAGAGATTTAATAATAACGCTATGATATTATTTGACCGCCTCCATGGTCTAATGGTCAGAGTTCCTGGCTACAGATCCAGAGGTCCGTGTTCGATTCCCGGCGCTACCAGATTTTTTGAGAAGCAGTGGGTCTAGAACGGTGTCCACTCAGCCTTGTGAGGATAACTGAGGAGCTCTTTCAAGGAAACAGCTACTCAGATCTAGAAAACCGAAATTAACGGCCGTGGGGATTAGTTACGCTGACCACGCGACACCTTCTATCCGCTAAAGTTGGCACTAACTTCGCCGATAAGAGGCGGTCACTCGGTCGGTATAGTTCGATTGCGGGCAAAACCACGGAGTTTGTTTGTTATGATATTGTTTGGCGATAAAGGCATATGTTTGTACTATTTTCAAAGTCATCACATCGCCTATTAAGGCATTATGTATCAGAGATGCAAGCTTATCCATTCCCTTGCACTTGCTCAACACCAATAACAAATGAGACGCTTCATCTTCAGTTTCCCATCTGTGTCAAAGTGTCTTCCAGAGGGCGCTGCTTTAATGGCCAAAAACGAATGAAAATGAGAACGGTATAGCTGCGCTTGCTGCCTGATTCATGCTAGATTCAACTCTGAAGATGGAGGTGATATGTTACTCCGAAACATGGGTTGACTTTCAACAGACAACACGTTGTTAAGCTGCATAGTTGGTATCTTGAGAGAAATAACTGCTACACACACTAAGGGTCCAAATACAAAATTTCAGTTTTGTCGAAATCGACACTACTTTTGAGGCCGATTCTTTGTCGTTCGGAGTTTGGAAACGAGCAGTGATGCCCCGAGCAAAAATCGAGTTCATTACAAAGATAACGCAATCAATTCAAGCCGCATATGAGAAAGTATGTGCAATTTCCAAAATTTCTTTTTTCTCTCTTGTACTTTGTGCATTTTAGGAAGTACAGTGTTATGATCACTAAATATTTATCCCGAGATTCTGAAGGATTTAATCGTTTTGGGATCTGCTGAATAAGTGGAAAAGGTTTTAAGAGGCGATCTCTTTATTTATCTCTAAGTCTGTATGCATAAACTGTAAGGTATAGACCCACTGCTAGGCAACGACTCGGTGCACACATTCCCTTGGAAGCATACGGGCGCAAAAATAAGAAGTTAATTGTTAGGCAACGGATCAGTAAACAAGGCTTCTCAACCATAGAGAGGCTGTTTTTCTGCGTGGTCCGAGCAGGGGCGTTATAATGGGACAAAGAATGTCGTTAGAGAGAGTTGTCGAGAATTGGGTCGAATTTTGGAAATGGTGGTCGAAGGTAATTTATAAGAAATGTCAATAAAAGAATTAAGCTGTTCATGTGTGATTTGGAGTGACAATCAGACTGTTATAAATCCGTTGCCAGGATACGACTAGTGAAGGCTCAGAAACATATTGCGTGTGCAACGGTGAACTGTAAAGTGTGTAGATCATAGAAGCGCTGTATTGCCTGTAGTTACGAGATGTGAGGTAGTATAATGTGTCACTAAATCCAATCATCCAATTCGAATCCCGTCTTTTAAGTCACGGGAAAACCCCTACGCGTAACAGTATATTTACACGTATGTGGATGAATGAATGGACGTGTCTGTCATTAGTGTTAGATCGGGTGGACGGATTGCATTCCTATTCGGTATCTCAGAGATTATATGCCTTAGGTTGATGACCGGTGTTCAAAAAATTTTAGCCCTTCAAATTAGGCACGCTAGGCAAAATATGGATTTTCTAGAAAACAGCTTAAAGTACTTAGGTAGAATTTGGTTTATATATGGAGAACATCTCCATAAGTAAAACTGCATAACTCCAGGAAAATAAAGAGTACCCACGAGGGACAGGGTTTTATTCTTATCTGGTATTCAGTACCCAGCAGCTATTTTTAGAACTACAATCGATATAGTTTAAAGGTAGCGTAGTCAATAGACGGCCGGAGCGTGAAGCTGACCGATCACCAACTAAGGCAGAATTCAAGACTACATGGATCTATACTTCCACTCCCCATACGTCTTCATGACGTAGTGCTTAATTAGTTAAGCACAGGGACAGCTTTACCTTCAAATGAACGTGAATCTTCTGAGAAACAGTTTCAGTACTTCTTATAAGGAGCGGAGGCACGCGGTAGCGTAGTTGATTGAGGCACTATACTACAAGCCGGAAGGTCACGGGTTCGATTCCCTATGAAGTCATTGGATTTTTTTAAAATTGACCTAAACTTTCCAGCCGTGCTATGGTCCTGGGGTCTACTCAGCCTCTAACAGAAATGAGTACCAGGAATATTCTTGGGGGTTAAGGGCGGCCGGCGCCTAAGGCAGACAACATTGCCGTTATCTATGAGCAGATTATCTAGAAAATGTGGAAATCTCAACAACTCACAACTCTATGGGCCGTCACGGCTTGTTGCAGGGATACCTTTTACTTTACTAGCTTAATTTACCACTTACAGGGACAGTGTAGTACAATGCAAAATCTTTGTATGGAACATCGTTGTTAACGAAACGAAGTTCGAGCGATTCTTCCTCCATTTTACCAGTCTGAAATCACGATTTCATACTTAGTCTAATGGACTTGAACATTGCAATTTGAATGTAATGTTACTTTGTAGGGAAAATATTTGAAGACTTTTCTTTTATATTCAGTCATCCATCCTTCCAGCCGCACTAGGCCCTGGGGTTGACTCAGCTTCTAACAGAAATGAGTACTAGGAATTAATTAAATAATTTTCCTAGGGAGTAAAGCGCGGCCGGCGCGTAAGGCTGAGAACCTTACCGCCGTCTTTGAGCCGATTTTCTAGATAGTGTGGGACCCTCAACGTCTCACAACCCTATGGGCCTTCAGGGCCTGTTACAGGGATAGCTTTATTTACTTAATTTACATCCATTTCAATCAACGTTTCTCATTCCTTGAAAACAAGAGGATATTGTACTATATTAAGACGAAGACGATGCAAGAGGAGTCTTGTTTCCACGTGCCTGGATGTACGATAAATATTAACGTAGGGACAGCAATGTTAGTGGGGCTGGTGTTTAATAAATCACTCCGAACATTTCCTGCAGTTCGTTGTATAAACCGAAAGAAACAACGGAAAAATTTCCTCTGATCTTTTCTTTCTGCCTCTTGATGGATTCTTTGTTCTGCAGTACATTGCAGGAGATAGTATTCTTCAACAGCAACAAAAACAAAGTGTCCGTATAAATCAGGAGTATTAAGGCAATTAGCCGTTAAGTTAGACAAAAGAGAACTGAGTCTTCATGCTTTGTAGTACTTGGATAACATACGTAGGGCTTTAGATACTCAGAAGATATATATTGAAATTATTTATGCACTTAAATATATGGGTGTGAAACATGGTCTCTGACATTAAGGGAGGAACATAAACCGAGGGTGTATGAGAACAGGGTGCTGAGGAGAATATTTGGACAAAAGGGAGAAAAATGTAATTAGAATGATAAAGTCAAGGAAGATTAGATGGGAGAGGCATGTAGCATGAATGGGAAGAAGAGCAATGCATATGGGATATTGGTGGGAATGTCAGAAGGAAAGAGGTCACTAGGAAGACTAAGATGTAGGTGGGTGGATGATATTAAAATTGATTTTAGAGAGACAGAATAGGATGGTACGCATTGGATTGATCTGGCTAAGGTTAGGGACCAGTGGAAGGCTCTTGTGAACACGGTAATGAACCTTCATGTTTCATAAGATACTGGGTATTTCTTGAGTGACTGCACAATTGGCGGATTCTCAAGAAGAGTCCAGCTACATGAGTGAGTGAGTGAGAGTGAAATCCATTGATCATTAAATGATTTGCATTAAACCGCAATCAGAATGATCCTGTATGTCGCCTGGTATTCTAAAAGAACACTACTTTTCGGAAACTGGATTTGTTGCTGTGCTTACATATAAGAGTGGGAACACAACTGTTCTGTTGAGTCTGTTTGCAATCGCTGGCTCTGTGACGAGGTCCTCTTTCGGCAGATCATCGTGTCTTTAGGAGGTTAATACTTTTTTCTTTTCTCTATGTATTATTGGTAGATCAAATCCAAGGAGATGCGATGGTCTAGACATGGAATGGCAGGAATTGCATATGAGATTTTAGTCTAGAATCTGAAATGATTACCTAGGAGACATAAGATACACTCTATTAAAATGCATATTAAAGAATATAGGATATCAGGTTATGAACTGAATTCATCTAACCCAGAATATGTTTCAGTGGATGGCTATTATGAAGCTTCAGGTTCCATGCAAGGTGGAGCTCTCTTTTCCAGCTGAATTGCAACCAGCTTCTCATTGGGGACTCTGTCCTATGGAGTAAATTAATCATTTTCTGTAAGTGTTGAGTATATTTCTACGATATTCCTTTGGGAAATCAAAGTGTTTTCTGAAAATAAATCCCTGTTCTTTTATAATGTTTTGGGTTTGGAAATTTACCTTTACAATTTAACATCAATAAAATTGTTCATTTTATTTTTGACAAAATGTTTTAAAATTCGTAAGCGAATTAACAATTATGTAAGATTTGAGGTTTTCACAGCGGTGATTATGAAGAATGTCATCATGTGGGAATTGGTGCCGTGTAGATATTGTATTAACCGACGTTTCGGAGGAACGTATCGCATCCATCTTCAGGGTATAAAAATCCGCAAGGGAGGAACCAGCGTGAGCAGTTGGCTGCTCGCGGATTTCTTATACCCTGAAGATGGAGGCGATACGTTCCTCCTAGAAATCGGCATACATGGAATTAATTATTGTTTCATATAGTAATAATGAAATTAATGTAATATTATTTAGCCTAGTAGAGTGTTAGTACAAGGACGCCTTCCATTTTGTTCCCCAGTTAAGAACTAGAAATACAAGGTACCTGTTCTCTAGGGATTTGGGCACACGTTTTATTGTTATAATTATATTGTTCAGCTTTATAAAAACAATATCCTGTCTTATGCATTTTTTGATACATTGTACTTTAGTGCCGTAGACTTTCTGTCTACGAGTTAGCCATAAAAGGACTGGGAAGTATGACAATTCTTCTGTAGCCAAGTGGACTTACTGCAAAGAGTCGTAGAAAGAAGTTTATACTCCGTTCTGACATTTTAATGATGCGTATAAGGGGGTTCTGTCGGTTAAGATATCTGCGTTGGAACTTCGTATTTTTGAGCCGTATATCGTGTTTGAATTCTCCTCACATACCGTATCTTATTATACATTTCACATAAATTAGTTTCTTCAGTGAAGTATTTCATTTAGATCAGTGCCATTCTCACAGCTCACATCTCCTCTTTCAATAATTGGTCAACGAGAATAAGCAAATGATGTGTAAAACAGATAAATATGGCACGGAAGTGAGAATGGAAAGAGAAAACTACTGAGAAGAGCGCAAGACCAGGATAGATAAAAATGAAACCAATAAAATGTGGAGAAAACGGATGCAGTTTCTCAAATATATTTATATTGATATCGAAAAAGACATTAATATACCAGAGGATGGCATAAGTCGTATATATTTTTAATATATAAAAGAAGGAAAAAATCTTTATACCAATAATAGTGAGGTAAAGGGATACAGAGGTGGGCTATTCATGCATTATAATATATTCTGTGTGAGAAAAACGACACAAAGAAAACAGAGTAACTCCGGCCACGGTAGCCGAGCGGTCTAAGGCATGAACTGTCTTCGCTCGCTTGGAAACCAGGATCGTGGGTTCGAATCCCACTCAAGGCATGGATGTTTGGTGTGTGTGTGTGTGCGTGCGTTTTTATGTTTGTGTACAGGTAGAGGCCTTGCGACTAGCTGATCACCCGCCCAAGGAGTCCTACCAAATGCCTAAGATCTAGCAAAGCGAAGGGAAAAGGAGAGTTTCATGGAGGCAGGCCAAGGCCGAAATTGGGGCTGTAGCACCAAAGGAAAAATAAAAACCGGAGGAACCCTTTATACCGAAACTAGGTATTCCGTCATGTCCAACTGATTTCGCTTGCCGCAGCCGTTTTATAGCATTACGGACATCCGAGTCTGAAATAGGAGCTCAGGATAAAACTTATTTGATTAATGAAAGGAAAAGTTCCAGGCGAAGAGTGACTATAAACCAAATGCCAATGTTTCGAAAATGCCTGAGGAATATTACGAGATCCATTTATTCAAATAATATACATTTCAAGGCGTATTAAGCCAGTATTCGTTTTCCTGAATAGAGATACATGTTTACAAAATTGTTTATAATGAGATTTTCATCGACCTATTTGAGTCAAAGAAAACTGCCAGTCTTGATACACGTAGTTGTTTTAACTAATTTACGGCAAAAAGAAAATTTGTCATAAAATCAGTTAACCTCAGACTTCATGTAACGCCTAAAAAATAATTTTTCTTTTTAATGTAAGCTTTTAATTTTCAGAAAACTAGGCAGGATATTTATGCTTTTCAATATGTCCACATGGAATAGCTAAATTTATGGCTTGGGTTGTAGCCACATTCATTCTGCTAACAGCAGCATCCCGCCATGTTCTGTTGTACAGTGTAGACCAGTCATACGTGTATGTAGACAAGGCATTATGAAGCAATGCACAATCCCCAGAATAAAAATTCAGTTCAGTTCAATTCGTGTTTATTTACGTGCAAACTTAACAGCACAGAGGCCAATAACAAAGTTGGCACGAGTACATAGAAACAGATATAACTAAAAAACAAAATACAAATAAGACAGTCTACATAAT
>NW_019731981.1:792201-812877 GCF_002891405.2 Cryptotermes secundus | reverse complement strand
CAGAAGCAAGCTCACATCCGACAAAGGACAGAAGACACTTCATCAAGATCAGCGGTGCAAGAAGTGATTATAACAGCGAAGAAGAAACGGATAAAGGACGTTATAAGTGAAGAATAAGTGTACTTGCGAGTGTAAAAGAGAATGTCCAATAAACGCACTCGCCAAATCCGAGACCCACGTGCATTTACTTGTCGCGCTACGTACGAAACACTCAGCAATATTTTAAAAACGATAATTATAATATTAATAATAGGAAAAAGAAGAGATAGTGGAGAAGAGATATAAGTGGAGAATACATGTTAAATCCAATGGGTAAGATCGAGGCGCAGAACATGGATTTCGTGAGAACAGACGCCTGTGAAAGCCGGTTCACACGGTCTCTTCGCTTGCAGATTTCTTATATATTTCCTTCTATCCGGAAGATGGAGGCGATACGTTCCTCCGAAACGTCGGTTAACACCACATATACACGGTGCCAAATCCCAGAAGACTGCTTTCTTCAAAAGTAAGAAGGTTTATAAGATCGTTATAGTAAATAAAATAATTTAATTATTTCAATAAATTTTCCTTTAACTAAAAACCCACATGATAACGGGCGTTTTCAGTATCGCTATATATATATAATTTTGTCAGCACATATCCACTTTTTCTTGTTAGCTCTGGTGATACGTCTTGAACAAAAAGAATGTCGACTCTCCAGTACTTAGGCAGCCTTTGCGTCTCAAGAAAATGATCGATGTGCCTATATAGGCCCACGTCACGTAATTTCAGTGCACTTTACCTCAAAATTGCTGTGCGAACAAGAAGCATACATGGCCTCTTTACAGTCATTGTTCTGCTCAATTTCCATCGGCACGAAATGGAAAATTGCGGTCACACAAAGAAAGTCTGCCGTGGGGGCTTTTNGTGGGGGCTTTTTTGTTAGAAGCCTTGTCACACTGGTTCTGTCTTAAAATGATAGGGCATTATTTTTCTTTTTAAAATTGCAATATGTTTTGAATAGACCACCTCTGTGGTCTAGTGGTCAGCGTTCCTGGCTGCAGATAGGTCCGGGTTCGATTCCCGGTGCTACCAGGATTTTTCTGAGAAGTAGTGCGTCTGGAACGGGGTCCACTCAGCCTCGTGAGGATAATTGAGGAGTAATTCAAGGAAATAGAGGCTCCGGTCTAGAAAACCGAAATTAACAGCCGTGGGGATTCGTTGTACTGACCATGCGACACCCTCTATCCGCAAAAAATTTGGCACTAAACTTCGCCGACAAGCGGCGGTCGCTCGGTCGGTATAGTTCGCTTGCGGACTAAAATCACGGAGTTTTTTTTTCAATATGTTTGAATACACGTATTTGCAAATGACGCTTTAGGTTTACCGAATAATCTTTCACAGAACGTCATACTTGTATTCCGGAACTTATTATTTCAAATTTCGGTCTGAAGGCTTCACACCATGAAAGAGATTTCCCTTGAATTTCCTTAGTTATATCAGGACTGCTCAGGAATGTTGCCCTGAAATAAAGAATCATAATTCACAGCTGTCTTGTAGTTTGATGATATTTAACCTTTGTGTTGAAAAAGCATTGTTAAATAATCAAAGATTTAGCAGTTATTGTGATTAATTTCTTTTAACATACACGTAGATACAGTATGAAGAATGCCGTCTTGTGGGATGTGGCGCTCCGCAGATATTGTGTGAACCGACGTTTCGGAGGAACGTATCGTCTCTTCCGAAACATCGGTTAACACAAGATCTGCACGGTGTCACACCCCAGAATACGGAATTATTCAAAATCATCGCCGTGTAAACCTCAGGTCATACATAGAAACGCTAGTTTGTATTTATCTTCTGAGTAAACATCGTTTTTTTTTAAATCGTTGCAAGTTCTGGTACTCACTGATTTTTACTTTGATTTTATTGTCCTGGGACATATCTTGTTAATGTATTCGGCTGCACATAAGGCATATAGCCTACACAGAAAGTTGTTGGTTGCTAAGGCGATGAACCTTCACTGGATCCATCCTGGCTAACACTGTACAATCATAAAAGTAGAGCTGTCCCCGTGCTTAACTAATTCAGCACTACGACATGAAGGCGTATATGGGAGTGGATGTATAGATCCACGTTTTCTTGATCTCGGCAATAGTTGGATGTGAGTGGTCACCTTCACGCCCCAGCCGCTTTACCCCCGGAGAAAGCGGCTGATAATATTTCTATATTTTTACAATGCGGGATAAATTTTGTTACTTGCTACTTGTCTCAGAAAGGATTTTCATTGCGGGTTAACTTTTTTCGTCCTTTTCTGTTGCTTATTAGAACGTCCGTCTCAAATCGCTCAGTTGTGACGATGATTTGAATGATATGACGTCACAAACTCTTTTGATGACAAGTGGTGGTGACGCTGCGGCGGCGTGTTTATTACGTCACAATGATAGACGCTTCGCGGCGCCAACCTGACGTGAAACTACTTTCTCTTTTCTCTGTTTCCGTTGTTATTGCAGTATGATTTTTTGGACGAGTGGCGAACTTTTCAGAGGGACTGAAAAAGTAAGGAGATGTTAAGAGATGATTTGTGTATCATATTTTGAGACATTGAAACCAACGAATTCAACACTGACTTATGTCGGAGTTATGAATTGATTCGTTTAGACACAAACATTTCTCATAGTCAATACAGATTTTAGTGATGTTAACACGAGGAAACTGCCGGTCGGTAGACACAAATACAGAATGTGTTAATGGATCACACGTCCCTTCCGGTTGTGGAGATTTCTAGTGATCGCAAATGCACTTTGGGTCAGCCCCACTTCACTGGAGGAGCGTCCGATATTTCCGCCTTAATGCGCGCTTCCAAAAGATCTCACTATTGTAACAGAATTCTTTATGACTAGGAGAAGCGAAGAGTTTGCATGTATGACAGAATGGACGTGTAGAGAGACGGTCAATGGATCTGGGCTTCTTTGAATTTGAGGTTCTCACAGCAGTGATTTCGAAGAGTGCTCCATTCTGGTGTGTAACACCGTATAGTTTGGTGACCTACACTGATATATCTGAATAATATACCGCCTCCATCTTTAGGGTCGGAGAATAAGCTAAGCAAGGAACCAACAACAGAAAGTTGGATTTATACCGCACTACGAAGCTTTACATCTCAGAAGTACGTAATTCTTTTCGATGTGGTTTTCCATAACAATTTGCTAGTTCTCGCTATTATGCACGCGAATATTCGTGATGTTAAGAGAAGAGATGGGTCAGGGCTTGGGGTCTTCTCATGCTGTTAGCAACCATTTTCTTTGTACATTATTTCTTACGATAAAGGTTGGCACCTTTGACTGTCTACTACCATGGACAATCTCAGGTACTTGTGATTGTTTGTGGGAGGGAATTTTTAAGAAGAAGAATCCTTTAGGTTTGTCAACCACCAGGAAAAAGATGATAGTAATTTTACCGCCATTGGAAAATTATCTTTTCCAGCAAATTTTATGTCCATGAGTCGGCCAAATAGTTTTTAAGTTGTTCTATAAGTAACACAATGAAGAGATTGGACTAGAGGTAAATTTCTTTATGCTTGTATTCGGGCGTTCTCCTTTCGAATCTTAGACGGCACACCAGTTTTTCTGATCTAAGATTTAAGATTTTTACTGCTTGAAGATGTAAAGTAGATCACTGTCAGTTTTTTCTTTGCCACCATGCTAGACATGGAGGTTATTAAATTTTGAAATTCAAGGTATCTTATTTCCTGGATCTATAAAGTACATCGTGCCTTGGGCTTATTTTAGACCCCTTAACCTTCCAAAGCCGGTCACTGTAGCCGAGCGGTCTAAGGCATGTACTGACTTCCCTCGCTCGGAAGCCGGGATCGTGGATTCGAATCCCACTCAGGGCATGGATGTTTGGCGTGTTTATTCGTTTATTCTGTGTTTGTGTTGTCCTGTGTTTAGGTAGAAGATTTGCGACTAGCTGATTACTCGTCCAAGGAGTCCTACCGTCTGTAAAATGATCTTGAAACTGAGAAATAAGCCCTAAGCTCCACAGTGGGGGCCAGAGGAGGGAAAAAGAAAAACTTTCATAAGTTATTGATACTTATTCCATATGGGACGAAGTAAAAAAGGTGTAAAGAGACCATAACGATTTTGCTAAAGCTCGATAGAGAGGAATAGCATTAAGTGCGAGCACGACTTCCTTCGCATAGTACGGTGCTTAGAATTATTTAGTTGATGACGTATGTAAATAGGAAGGAAAATAAGAAGTCAATTATTGCAGACTGCATTAAAAATACATTTTAGGCTCTCTTGATAATCTCGTGCATCTTGTTCGTGGCTGTGCGGTAACAAATACGAGTAGTAAGACAGTCCCTTGCGGAAGTGATTCAGGCAACAGACACAGGCAATGAAGTTTTGTAAGAAACTCAGAAGAATATTTACCATCGCTGTGTGAGTGTTTATGTCAAAATTCTCTCATATTTAATTCCAGCGATCTGAAAGAGGTCGACAGAAATTTAAATTTGAAATGAAATATTTTCATAGTTATTATGTAGATTACATTTGGTGTTCATGTCACATATCACTGTTACTTTCTTACACTTGACGTTTTGAACAATATAAATTAGTTTTATAAGCCTGTGTTTAATATTTTTTCTACTGGCTCTACAGCCCCCTTGGGCCCTGGCCTCTCATTCTTCAGTTTCATGACCATTTTACAGGCGGCAGGTCTCCTTGTACGAGTGATTAGTTCGTCACAAGGCCTCTACCTAAACACAGGACAACACAAACACAGAATAAACGCATACGCACAACGAACATTCATGCCTTGTGTGTGATTCGAACCCACGATCCCGGCTTCTCTTGCGAGGGCGAAGACAGTACATGCCTTAAAACTCTCGGCTACCGTGACCGGCTTGTTTAATATTTACGAAATGAAAATACATGTATATTAAATTCCCATGTGTTAATTAATCTATGTGTCTTATTTGCTGCGGAGTTCTATTTGAATACTGTGAGAGTTACATAAACCCGCGTCTCAATTTCATAACTTCCTTCTTTCTTTTTCCAGTGGTCCATTGTAAAAGAAAAAAAAATAATTTTATAGCTTAGTCCATAATTATGCTCCCTCATAGAAAATGTTACATAAAAGTAATTAAGTAAAAATTACCTTCTCGTTATTTGTACACAATTCACAAACAACTTAAAATTTCAATTTGGAAAATAAGTGATTTTGAAAAGTAAGATCTAATGCACAAAATTCCCTCCTGTTTATGTCATATAAAGAAATAAATCTTTGAATTTGCTATTTTTGGATTATTCCTAAGCGGATATTAACGTGTTCCTTGTAAAATTTTGTGGGGTGGCTTGAGACTGAGTCCACTTGGTACGTCGGCCACTAATTGGCCTTATTGTACCCGACCCAGATAATACGTAAATGAATAATCAGCATTTCGTGGAATACGAATGGGTAGTATAAACGGAAGTACCCGGAGAACACCTGCCTCAGTTCCACTTCATCCACCACAAACCGAACCCGGGCCGCCGGCGACTAACCACCAGAGCTATGATGCTGCTACTCTTCGCTCAGGCCTGTGTGTTATGTTTCAGTGTTTGATCTTCTGAACATTGTCAGCGTTCTGAAACTCAGNTTGCATCCTGTTTATGTCATATAAAGAAATAAATCTTTGAATTTGCTATTTTTGGATTATTCCTAAGCGGATATTAACGTGTTCCTTGTAAAATTTTGTGGGGTGGCTTGAGACTGAGTCCACTTGGTACGTCGGCCACTAATTGGCCTTATTGTACCCGACCCAGATAATACGTAAATGAATAATCAGCATTTCGTGGAATACGAATGGGTAGTATAAACGGAAGTACCCGGAGAACACCTGCCTCAGTTCCACTTCATCCACCACAAATCTCATATAACTTAACCTGGGACCGAACCCGGGTGTCCGGCGACTAACCACCTGAGCTATGATGTTGCTACTCTTCTCTCAGACCTGTGTGTTGTATTTTTCAGTGTTTGATCTTCTGAACATTGTCAGCGTTCTGAAACTCAATTCGGGATGTCTCGACTTTAAATCTCGCTATCTTGTCGCAGGTGCCAAGTCAAAGTCCAAGTCACATTGCGACTGACTGTCAGTCAGTCAGTCAGTCAGTCAGTCAGTCAGTCAGTCAGTCAGTCTTGATGTCGAGTCCCATCTGGGACTCATGATCAAATATTTATTACTGTTTGGCATTTACGGTCTTNCAGTCAGTCAGTCAGTCAGTCAGTCAGTCAGTCAGTCAGTCAGTCAGTCAGTCTTGGTGTCGAGCCCCAACTGGTGCTCATGATCAGATATTTATTACTGTTTGGCATTTACGGTCTTGTATTTGTGGGGCGCCCTCTCTGACGAGAGGACGGGTCTGTCTTTTGTATATACTGGTGGCCCTTGCCAGCGCAGTCTTTGTCTGGTCTGTGTCCCTTGGTACTCGCGACCATATTTTAATGTCTCAGACTGACGCAGGTGTTTCGTGTTCTGCTTAGCCTCTCGAGGTAGATGCTGGGATTGTACCACAAAATAAGCTGCCATAAGTTCCTTCCATTGAAGTCTGTATTCATTCTGCGGTAAATATTCTAAACTGCTTGTAGCGTCATTAAATGAAACATAATGAAATACATGTAACGCGGAACGCGATTTATGCCCGTAGCTGTTTGGTTGCTTGGCAACCGTCACTCTGCCATCATTACACCGAGTTATGGTGGTGAATAAGAGGATGCGGTAGTCTATTTCACGACCGCTGCGAGTGGCTCAGATTATATAGCGCCAGATGATTGGACGATAATTTGAATTTGAAGACTGTGGATGGTTGCGGTTGTGGCAAAGTCTAATATACGGTTCCTGCATTTGGCTGGCGAGACTGAGAAAAATTACGAAAAATCTGAGGTCAATCTGTATATCTGTTGGCTCACGGTATAAAGTATGAACTGTCTTCGCTCGCTCGAACGCTGGAATCATGGTTTCGAATCCAATTCAAGGCATGAATATCTGTATAATATGCGTTTATTCTGTTTTTGTGTCGTCCTGTGTATAGGTATAGGCCTTGCTACGGGCTGATCCCCAATCCAAGGAGTCTTACCGAATATGCATAGGATTAAAAAATTGAAAAAGCGGCCAAGGCCCAACGAAGGGATATAGAGCAGCATTAATATTAACACTAATTCTGTGTACTTTGCGTGATTTGAGCCGGCCACCTTCCTAATATATCAGAATAATTATCTCTTGAGTCAAGTTGCCCGGTTGTAAATAACAGAATTTTTGTAAACGGAAATATGCGCGTGTATATACGTGTAGTTATCATAAGTTCTTCATGAAATACCCCATTTCGATATTTCAGTTCGCCTATAGCTTATCTGAAAAGTATCAAGACGAGAAAGGGGCGCTTTAGTTAATATGCATATGAAAGAAGAGAAGGGTTACGTGGGACGCATGGTGAAACGAGAAATTCATAAAAATATATGGTCGGAAAGTGTAAAGGGAAAAAGGTCGCTTGTGAAGCGTGGGCGCGAAAGGGAAAATAATGTCGAGATTCATTTTTAGAAAAGGGTGCATGGGGTTGTGAACAGTGTTCTTCTGGCTCAAGATTCGGTCCAGTGGTGGGCTCATGTGAATAGGATGATAAACAAATTTGAAATTTTGACGTCAGTGAAAATTTATGATGCGGCATTCTATGTTAGAACGCCCAGTAGTAACAATATTTCGGGAGGGGGGACGACAACGACATGCTGACTCCAGTGAAGACAGTATGTTACCTTGAAACGTTTCTATCCACGTCTCTAGAATACAACGTGTACTGAGTCAGATGACCACAACATAAAGGTAATAAACTTGGAGTTTCATAAAAGTTGTGAATTTCTTGACTATCTGTCTGAGCAACTGTAAGTTTCTGGAAAAAAGTTTTTGCTCCAAGGAGTTTTACTCTTTTGTAAGTAAGAAAAGAATAAAGCCGCGCCATAGCTCAAGCAGTTAGTCGCTGGGTTCCCACCGCGGCGGCCCGAGTTCGATCCCGAGTCTGGTTAAGTGGGATTTGTGGTGGACAAAGGGGAGCTGGGGCTGGTTTTCTCCAAGTATTTCGGTTTCCCCTGCCAATCTTCATTCCATCAAATTCTCCATCATCATAATCACCCGGGGCAGGCTATAATAGACCAATCAGTGGCCGCCGTGCCGAGTGGACCCAGTTGGACTCCACCCCCCACTAAGCGAATTTAAACAGAAAAAAGAAAATAATGTTTTATAAAACACTGCGAGAAGTGATGGTATATTTTATACGGGATCGAAATGTTATTGTGAACTTTCAAACATTATCCCATATTGAGGGGTATAACTAAAAGTTTGTATTTCTGAATTAATATAAACTTAAGTAATTCTGTATTTCAGCATCCTATTGCATATCTTTAGTTAAACGTCTGTGTATCCACAGTCCATCAATAATGCAACACTTGTTTATTCACCATTTAACACTTAACACAACATGTTTCGGCCAATGATGGCCATCCTTAGGTGTCTTAATGCGTCCCAACTCTTACTCTGCTCTGATGTGCGATAAAACCGCGCGTTGCAGTCCACTTAAAAATAACGTAAATAATTAATTAAAATCCATTAAAATTTCTATGATATTTTTTCGTAAAATCCTATTATTAAAATTTTTCTTAAAATCCTATTAGTGAATAGTCGAATAGGATTTTACGAAAAAAAAATTAATAGAAATTTTAATGGATTTTAATTAATTATTTACGTTATTTTTAAGTGGACTGCAACACGCTGTTTTAGCGCCCATCAGAGCAATGTAACAGGTTGGAAGAATTGAGACACCTGAAGTTGGCCATCTATGGCCGAAACATGTTGTGTTAAATGTTAAATGGTGAATAAACAATTGTTGCTTTATTGACGGACTGTGGATGCATAGACGTTTAAATATACTTAACTACCTAAAGTTGTATCTCCTAAAGAAGCCGAAAATTCGACATCCCTAAGACCAAACCCATTATTAGACACGGTCATCGCCCTGCGCCACCTGTCTTCTGTCCTCAGAATTTCATTACCTGAGTTTCACTTTAGAAAACCTTTCTCATCGCTTTCCTCTTCTTCCAAGTGGCCACTTTGCAAAGCATTATCTTGTCAGAATTATCCGAATTCCTGCTAAATTTCAATAAATTTAAGAATCCTTTATTACTTTGCATTGTACTTATCATAAAGGAAAATCGCCAAAGTTTCTCATGACGAATTCCTTTGAAGAATCTGGTTTAATATTGAGTTTATGTAAAGTAGAGCTTCGCTCTACCGACACGGAATATGAAGAAATTATCCCGGCAAACTTTAGTATAGACACCCAATTCCAATTTGCAGCGAAATGCGATGAGTAATTTTGGAGACGAGACATGTAGACCGATGGACGTCCTCCCCATTGCACTTTCACGGCAAGCACGTTCACTGCGGACAGCATACAAAAGTAAGGGCTTGCTCTCCTAGTGTTGTTTCACATTTGGAATTCACACACGTGTGCCACTGGAGGGATGCTCTTCTGTGTTTCGGATTTTTCTCGGTATACAAACCATCTGTCCCAAAAATTCTTTATTATTTTTGCTTTCCAAAAGCGAGTAAATTGAATCTGTTAGGATGTTGTATCTACTTTTTGTTAGTCTGCATATATTAACTTGCAATCCGCAAGCAGGATTTCAATTGAATTTTTAACGGACTCTGCATTAAATACTCTCTGGGCAGATGCTGAGGTGGATATTTTTACATCTTAGGAAAATATTACAGAGAACACAAAAATGCCAACCAAAGAGAGTCTAGATTATTGTGTACTGAAGAAGCATAAGCTGTGGTTCGACAAAAGATATTCAAAATTATAAGATAGAAGGAAACAAGCCAAATTGCAATGGTTACAAGATCCAATCAAAATAATGGAGGAAAATCTGAACAATAAAAAAAAAAAAAAAACAAAAAAAACAAAAAAAAAAAAACGTGAAACCAGCGGACATTTCAGGAATGAAAAGAGGGAATATCTGAAAGACAAAATTAATGAACTTGTAATGAACAGGAAGAACAAGAATATTAGAGACCTGTATAGAGGAATAAATGACTTTAAGAGGGGTTACAAACCTAGAAGTAACTTAGTGAAGGATGAGAATGGTCATCTGCTTGCAGATTCCCACAACATTTTGAATAGGTGGAGGAACTACTCTGTCAGTTACTGGATGTGCACAGGTTCAGTGATGTGTGGCAGATAGAAATACATACAGATGAGCCATTAGTACCTGATCCTAGTCCTTTTGACGCTGAAATTGCTATTGCAAAGCTGAAAATGTATACGTCGCCATGTAGTGATCAAATTCCAGTAGCATATCTGAACACGTGTGTACTCGCTTCACGCTTTGAACCTGCCACAGGCGGCGGTTCTATTATGCAGTCAATCGATAATGGCAGAACATGTTAGAGACAACATATTTTTTCCCATGTGTACGATTCATGTGATAAATTATATTACATAAAGTTATATACAGCTGCTATATATTGTGCTACAGCATAGTAAAGTTTGGTTAAGTAATGTTTCGTTATATTAACAATATAATATATCCTGCATATATCGGGAAGCAATGTCATAAAAACCCCTAAACACACATGTATAAAGTCCTTTCTATCCTATAGCAAGTGTTCAATATTTTGGAAGTTCAACTGAAAATAAATAGTTCCCAGTTTCGTTATTTTTCTCACTTTAAATCCTTGTATAAATGTGGGGTGAAGAATATATAGAGCTCACATCGTTTTCGGAAGAAAGATTATCAACTATTGTCCATGAAACCGGAGGTGTTTGGAAAAGAGAAAATGACTTGTAACTAGGTTGCCATTACCTCTCTGTATGTCCGTAAAGAAAGTGTAATGGCCCGTTATAAAACAAATGCCCATATGTGTATGGAAATTCATTATATATATAAGTAAACATATTGTGAGAAGACGCCTGAAAGCCGGAATAGAAGAGCCAGAGTCAGACGTCAATTGATGAGCAACGACTTAGTAAACACTAACTTTCCGCTGCAACGAATTCGCTGGTATAAATCAAAGCGTTGCCCTGAGATTGTCACGCACTAGCGTGGCAGCGGATACACAGATTACAACAGACGAAACATCCAAGCGTGTGTTCTCTTCGCAGCCGCACAGGGTCATAAAAAGACACGCATTTGATTCGCAGTCAGTCGTACTGAGTAGCGGAAGACTAGAGACTAGAGACCAGTCCGAGATTGATGTAACAGAGATTCATTATCAAGAAGAAGTTCAGTGTGTGAATTGTTGTAATCATCTGTAATTGCAAAGAAGTGCCAATAAATCCAATCGTGAGTTCTAGAAACCACAATTATTAGTCACGCAATCCCTGACACGTGACAATGTGTGTGTGTGTGTGTGTGTATATATATATATATATATGGATATCCTTTTGAGGTTAGTCACAATACATTTTATTCGTCACCCTTTTTGATTACATTTTTTCTGGTCGCCCTAATAAGTGACTTTGGCCCCCTATGGTCGCCCATACAACTTGTTGGGAATCACTGGTCTGGTACACCCACAATTTGTGTCGTGTAATAAAAATTGGTCTCGGTCTCCAGTTTTCTCTCTCTTCTTTTCCGTTTCAGATCTCGTTTGTAGGCAACCTTGCGGTATTTCTTATAATGCATAAAGCGATCAACGTCTACCGCTCTTTGGTTTCTTGGCAGTCATTTAAGACAAAAAACGATTTCTGCGGCCCCGCGGTGAGCACTAATATAAAATGCACGACGCCATATCCTTTTGTTTTTAGAAGATGAGTTTAATAATAATGAAATTTCAATATTTGTTTCTTGCGTTCGTTTACTTTCATGTCTAAGCTAAAGGTTCAAGTACATAAAATGAAGTGTTATAGAAAATTGAAAATTTTTATTTCTTCATTACAGTTTATTTTAACTTTTAAAGGACAGCGTTCACTATATGTATCACATGATTTCACAAAGAGAAGCTCACCCTTCTGCCCACAGAACATATTTGTGAGGTTCATAAGGTTCATACAGGAAACTTATTATTTTCATAGATTGCATTAATTGTATGGTTTTTAGTGCAGACGTAATGTACTTCCTGTGAGATACGAATTGAACTTTTATGTATTATTTAGGAATATCTAGCTTTAAGCGAGTAATAAAATCCCATATTTAGAACTGAGGTTTTAGTTATTTAACAATTTTTTTTTGTGTTACACAGTTTTCTTAATCGTCCAGGGATGAGAAATTTCCGGAACAGATCTGGGAGCCCTGTACCTTCTCATTTCATCATTATTGAAGTACAGCATTCGTGCTAAAAGACGGAAACACCAGTCGCAACTAATCGATAAACGCAAACTGTCGGCATCTTCACAGGTGGGATATTACGACTGTCAGTAATAATCAGGTTGGAGGAGGAGGCATGTAAATGCAAATTCTCTGATGCTGAATACCGGAGTGACTAGTCTTGAACGTTACAGCAAACGTCTTTTCATCTACTAGAGCAATGCCATAAGATATGTCGCACACCGGCATGCGTCAATACATGTAACAGTCAATACACGATGTCTGCGACATGACGCAAAGAAAGGAGCACAGTTGAAAAGAATGAAATTATGGAAACCGCCGCACACCGGTCTGAATCATGATGCTGACGTCAGCTTCATGCTGATGAATCACGAATGAAGCAAGACTGCGTCTTTTGTCTCATGTCTTGATGCTTGTCTTGACGCAGTTGGTGTGCGACCGCCCTAAGACGGCAGCAAATAAAGGAAATGCATATGTACTTCTTCCTAGCTCAGTAAAGCGCTGTGTGGCCGCGCCATAGCTCAAGCCGTTAATCGCTGGCTTCCCGCCGCGGCAGCCCGGGTTCGATCCCGGGTCTGGTCAAGTGGGATTTGTGATGGACAAAGTGGCGCTGAGGTGAATTTTCTCGTATTACTTTGGTTTCCCCTGCCAATCTTCATTCCACCAAATTCTCCATCATCATAAGCACCCGGGGCAGCCTATAATAGGCCAAATCAGTGGCCGCCGTGCCGAGTGGACCCAGTTGGACTCCACCCCCCTACTAAGCGAATTAAAAAAGAAAAGTGGTGTGTGCATGTGACCACCGCGGTAGGCCCACTTGGTATGCAACTTGGTCTTCGTGAAAAATATAGATGAAGAACAACAACACGATAACATGGATATTTGGGCCTAAGAAGCAACAGGAGAATAAAGAAAAATATATAACAAAGAACTTTGTAATTTGTATTCTTCCCCTAATAATAGTGTTGTGATCACATAAAGATGAGAAAAGACGAGCGAGCGTATATCATGCCTCGGACATACAAGACTTACTTACCTACTCACTCAGGGAGCTGAACCCTTCTTGATGAGCCGCCAGTTCTGAAGCTTACCTACTCACTCAGGGAGCTGAACCCTTCTTGATGAGCCGCCAGTTCTGAAGATACTCAAGAATTCCCCAGCATTTTATGGAATCCGAAGGTTCACTAACGTGTTCACAAGAGCCCTCCTCTGGTCCATATCCTAAGCCAGATCAATCCAATCCATACCATCCCATCCTGTCTCTCTAAGACCCATTTTAATATTGTCCATTAACATACGCCTTGGTCTTCCCAATAGTCTCTTTCCTTCTGGCTGTTCCACCAATATCCTACATGCATTCCCCTTCTCCCCCATTCGTGGTCCATGCCCTGCCCACCCCATGGACAGATAAGACATGCCTACAAATATGCGTTCAGGGAACCCTAAGGTAATATTTCTCCTGGGATAAATATTTGAAATTCTGGGGGGGGGCAATAAAAGTGATCTTAAAGAAGTAGGGTGTGAAGATGTGGATCTGGATAATCATCTAGGTCAGGGCGGAACAAGGTTCTTCCTAATTAAACCTCTTTTCCCATTAATAACAGGAAATTTCTTGAGAGCTAGGAGACTGTTATTTTGCCACGAAAGTCCCTGATCTATGAAGTAAATTAAAACAGAAAAATTCAGATTAAAATCTGCATATAGTAACATATTCAAGTGGATAGTGGGCAAGAAATCGATCAGAAAAAAAAAACAGAAAATTGCAGCTGAAGTGAAATTCGTACGTTCAGAAGTCGATTATACTCTCGTAGATATAAAAACGTAATACAGTCATACGCTCAGAATTAAAAGTATTAAATTTAACCGAGAGAATAGAAATGCAAAAGAAAACTGCTACAACATACTTTAAGAATGATTATAGGCTCCCAAATATATTACCGAATTATTTTATGACCCATAGCTAAATCAGAGGACATATTCTCTTAAAGTCGGAAGCAGGCAAATGGCTTATATCCCTGAAGAAAAATAATAAAGTGTTTCTATGTAACTTCTGCACGTTATATCNACGTTCCTCTGAAACGTCGGTTAACACCACATATACACGGTGCCAAATCCCAGAAAACTGCTTTGTTCAGAATGGTCCTTAATTGCGATTACAATGCGTTGCCCTCAGAAGGTCAAAATGGAACGAAAGGTCGGAAGGTTACGTTTGATATTCATTTTGAAACTCCACAGGCTCCAAGTTTAGACGAAAGGGAATTCAACTGGTGTTATATTCAGAGTGACGTGGATTTATGTGTGTAGATCATAACCGAAAGCGGTCCTTAACAACCCTGCTATAATGAAGTAGCTCGAATGGATGTAAAAATCGGCAGAAAAGAGAAGGCTGAGTTAATGTGTTTTCCCGAGAGGTTCTGTTTGCTGTTTGTTTTGCGTTCCAGTCACGGCTCTCCACACTTTATTTTCGCATTTGTAAACAAGTACAGAGAATGAGAGAAGAAGAGGACCTTTTGGAGACTTTTGGCTGCTGTTCGTGACTTTGTGAATAAAATTTGCAAATATTAATGTAAAAAAGTGAAAATATATTCCTCAGTTTTTATATTCTGCGTTTTAAAAGTTAAAACACAGTAAGAATTTCAATGTATTGTACAGTGAAAGACATTTTACTTATAAACAACAAAAAAAAAACAAACAAACTCCGTGGTTTTAGTACGCAAGCTAACTATACCGACCGAGCGACTGCCATTTTGCTTTAGAAGTGAGGGTCAATGTACTGGAATGTTAAAGTAAGAAAACATTTAATTTAATGATGATTTCTAATACCATTGGGCTATTATACTATTTATTTCTTGTCCGTTCAGTGTTATATTCCTTCCTTTCAGCGAAGTACAGTGTGACTTGAAACAAAATAAGCTGTAACTTCTTTGTAAATATACAGGCGAGGGCGCCTGACCTGAATGCATTTCGATTTGGATTCTGCTACTGCAAGGAAGAGATGAAATAGTTCGTGAACTAACATAACTAATTCAATTAGGTTTAAGCTTGCATCATTTGTCTCTATCACCCTTGTATTTGATGTATGTTCCACACTAAAGTAAGACAAAGCAACATTAGAGAAAACTTTCGCAACAAATGCATATGTCTCCATGTGATAACGGGAGTTAACAGTTATTATAAAATAGAATTTCATACCGTTTATTTTAGAATGGAAAACCATTTTAAGTAGATATTCTTTCAGTATGGCCGCCTCTGTGGTCTAGTGGTCAGAATTCCTGGCTACAGATCCAGAGGTCCTGGGTTCGATCCCCGGCGCTAGCTATTTCAAGGAAATGGCGGTTCCTGTTTAGAAAACCGAGATTAACGGCCTTGGAGATCTGTTGCGCTGACCACGCGACACCCCCTATCCTCAAATTTGGCAAAAAGTTTGCCTATAAGTGGCAGTCGCTCGGTCGGTATAGTTCGCTTGCGGACTACAGACCACGGAATTTGTTTCGTTTTCTTTTTATTTTAGAAGAGACAACTATTTTAAATAGATAATTCTGCCACTACAATAACTGATCACAGGCTGGGCGGTTGATGGCTTGATTTCCTGCTAGGGCATAGAAGATTTGTCTTCACTACTCTTCGTACCAACCCCTTGGCCTGTGATGTTTCTTCGGGGGTGAAGAGTTTGAAGCTCGAGGCCGGCTGCTCACATGTGTGCAGCGTGTAGGTTAATAATTCGTGAAACAATATGGCCACCCATACACTGGCATTCATGGCGCGGAGCTTAATTGAACTCGCTGACAAGTGTAGGTTTTAACACTTTCCAAGGAACCAGAAGGTTTGAATTAACCCACTTTATCGCTGTTAGAATAAAAATAAAATTCTTATTGGCACACAGGAGAAGCTTCTTTTTGTGGTAACATTTTAGGTTTTCACATCGTAATAATGAGGGGTTTTGTTTTCTGGGATAAACGCTATGTAACCCGTTGAAAATCAACTGACGTTTCGGAAGAACATGTTACATCCATTTTCAGAGTCGACTATTAAACCAACGAAACCAACATGGAGATGGTAACAAGCAGGACTTTCTAAAGGCCTTGCTTGCTTGGATTACCAAACGACAAACCAGCATGAAGCAAGCAGCAAACAAAGCTTTCTGCATTTTTGGCCTACTCTTCAACCATGAAGATGGAGGCAATATGTCCCTCAGAAACGGAAGTGGATATTTAAGGGATTAAACAGCTTTACATCGTAGGTTATAGTAGCCTACTCTTCGTCTGCTTTCTTATTCATATTTTATTTAATATATTACACTTCCAACTTTTGGAAGTTTAACGTTGGCACTAACTTCGCCGACAAGCTGCGGTCCCTCGGTCGGTATAGTTTGCTTGTGGACTATAGGCCACGGAGTTTGTTTTCTTTGTTTATGTTAAACTTCCAGGAGGAGCCCTTCAAGAGACTATCCCTATGTAAAACAACTTGGATGACTGGAATAGTGTCGGAGTGATCACTTGTATTGGACACGATCTGGTCCGAAATGCTGTGCCCGTACATGGAAAAAAAAAAACATAAACTTCCATTGTTCGAATACTGTGTTCGTTAACCCTTTAAAGTACATTGGTAAATATATGTACAGCTTCTTTTACCTTAAAAATCTGCATCTTCTTCACATGGTATATTTATGAGATTATTAAGATTCGTATAAGAAACGGCCTATATTTCCCTGCACAGAACCAACTAGTTTGTCCTTTTCATGGAGACATGCTCTGTCGTTTGAGCTGCAAACTGAATATCAACATATTAAATCAATTTTATACTCTCTCAGGGGACCACCACATTTTCATGGCGTTAGATCGAATGTTCAATGAAGCCAGGGCCTATGCCGGCGGGATCTTTAGCTCTAGGCAGAGCAACACTAACCGGGCAGGCCCTGGCAGAGGAGCCGAACAAAGTGTGTCCCAGAACAGGGATAGGACGGGGTGAGAGACTCTTCAGGCGTGGTAAAATCAACCCACTTAAGGGAGTAAACCGTGATGGAATATCCTGGCTCTTCAGTTTCGGGGGTTTTGAGGAAGGTTGGTAGCCCTCCTACATCTGTACTTACTCGTAAGCTTCAAGAATATGCCACTGGCCTCATATTTGAATTGGAGGAGGGTAAGAAGAATAAGAAAAAAAAGGCTTTACTCTTCCAGGGTTTAAATAGCTACGTTCTTCTATCCATGTGTCTCTTTTCTGGTTCCGTAATTCAACCACGTTTTTCACCTAACGGATTGATTTCCTTGAAACTAAGCACAAACAGCCGGTCACGGTAGCCGCGCGGTCTAAGGCATGTATTGTCTTCGCTCGATCGGAAGCCAGGATCGTGGGTTCGAATCCCACACAAGGCATGGATGTTTGTTGTGTGTATGCGTTTATTCTGTGTTTGTGTTGTCCTGTGTTTAGGTAGAGGTCTTGCGACGAGCTGATCACTCGCCCAAGGAGCCCTACCGTCTGTAAAAATGATCATGAAACTGAGAAATCGGCCCTAGGCCCCAAACTGGGAGCGAGAGTGGACAAACGACCATCAGGTACGAATATGATATGAGTGCTGAAACGTGATGCAGTAATGGCGAACCTTGAGTCTAACTTTGTTCTGTGTAGAATTCCTTGTGTTCAACTACATATTTGTTGAACCGACCAGCTAACATTCCTGAAATCCTATGTGGGCTCCACACGAATTGATCTCAGCCCCCAGCTCTGCAATCCCTTCCCACTTGAGTTCTGTATATGGATTTGCATCTCAATGTCTTGGTAATAATTTATAACCCGTTCTGTTTTGGAATACGAAAGTTGATGCGATGATAGATTATCGAAGAAACCAAATACATTAAGTAATTATATTTCCTATTGTGATTTATAATAGCCTGTTATTTTGGTTGAGTGAGATGTGTTTGGAATATTACATTAACATCTTCAAGCATCAGACAATGATGAAATATATCTACATATTTTGTTAAACTTGAGGTTCTCATTGTGAGGACTATTAAAATTACTGTCGTCAGGTATGTTGCTCTGAGTAACTTGACGTTTACCGAAGTTTCGGATGAATGTGCTATGTCCATCTTCATGGTTTAAGCACATCTTTTGTGAAACTCTTTTACATATATTTGAGAAAGTTTTTTGAGTTTGAAAAATCGTTTTCGATACTTCGACGGATTTACCTGTTTTCAGCGCCCTAGAGTGTGAAACAGTTCTTATTTTGAAGGTAGTCTGTGAATGTGCTCCTAGCCAATTCTTTAACAATTGGGCGGATTTTATTCATGTTCGACACCAACTAATATATTCAGCTTAGGTCTTTACCCGGTGGATATGACTGTTCAACTTTCAACGATAGGGGTCCTTCACAGGGCCCCAAAGAGCAAATTAGCTTTCCTCTCGAAAACGGCTCAAGCTATAAGAACCTATTAACATTTCAGTATAGGTCATGCCACAACTCAGGCAGTTCGTCACCGACTTCCTGCCACGGCGGCCCGGATTCACCCCCAGGTTGTGGTGGACAGAGTAACATTCGGCTAGCTTTTCTCCGAGTACTTCGGTTATCCCTTCCAATTCTCATTCCACCTGCAGCTCCACGCTCATCATTAGGGACCGAATTTCTATGCCCTAATAATCCCTCCAATATTGATGTATTTATGCATGAAATATTCCAAAACATGCACATACAAATAGTTACTATAGGATTCTGACGATGGTGTATGACACACTGATATATTGGGTTTTTTGGACTTTATCCATCATCCATCTTAAAAACCAGGACGATGGATAGAGTCCAAAAACCCAATATATCAGTATGCACATAAAAAGTTCGTACCAAGTATTAAAGTTGATTTTGCATTAAGACCGACAAATAAACATTTAAGTTAATTTTATATAATCACTGAATGATTCACTTATAATGAAAAGATATACTTAAATAGAAATCATGCTACAAATCCAGAATTTTTTCAATAGAAATTAAGAAACCAGTGGTACCCACATTTATCTCTCAAATCTTTAAACTTCTCTTCTGCTGCAGTTCACAATCAGTACATATATTAGGGTTTCCGTAGTCAGTCACATCCTATTGTCTTGATCTTCTTGGGGGGGGGGGAAACTTATTTCCATCTCACATGATCTTAAGGACGCATGTAAAAAAACGGCTATTTACTCCAATGTTAATGACATTTTACTTGGCAGTTTAATGCGTTTACAGGCTAAAATTTCTTCAATTGAACAAATTTTTTCATATCCTGGGGGATTTCTGAAAGAATGCTCTGTAGCTCTTCCTTCACTACTTCGCGAACTCTTCCAGGAACCGAATTCCATTTGGAAGCAGTGGTTTCGAATACACTTAACGATTGATACAGAGTAGTATTGCAATTGCTTTCCTACAGTGAGGAAATGGCAGATGGAAGACGAGAGAAGTGAGCAGATATATAAGAAAGAGTGGTTTCGAGTTCCAATTTTTTATTACATCTTGGGCAACTTGAATTGGTGCTGCACTTTTGGGATTAGATGTATTCCGACATTCCTAGCGCTTTGTAAGTGTTCGCTATAATAACTCACTGCAAACAGCCACGTGACCAGCGCGTTAAAATTGGTTCTGGCGGAAGTGGAACTTTCGGTGCTACTGCTTCAAAGGCTTCGTTCCTATATTGTACTTTAATAAATGCTTTCTTCACAGAAGACACCAACTTGTCAACAGAGGAAAATGTGCGCTAATTGTTTCTGCAACACGGCGCAACCCATGGGCAAGACAAGTCCAATGTCTCACATTTGGAAACATAACTTTAAGAGCAGTACCGGCTTTGATTATATGCCTTACGGTATCAGTCACAAAGAGCAATAAGCGCTCATACTGAATGCCATTCGGCCATAGTAAATTCATGGAATCGGTAAAAATTTCGGGAACTACGGATATATTTATGGTTTCAAATTTCTGTACTGCAAGAATATATGAGGTAGATTGTTCATTTTTTAAGGGATTCAACTATACAGTTTGCAATAAACCGTCTGACATAATATTTTGTTTTGTCGATTGATCATCATCATCATCATCTCTGGCACGACAGCCCTTTGTGAGCCCTGGCCTTCCTCAGGATTGCTCGCCATTCTTCTCTATTCGATGCTACATTCCTCCAGTTCTTTATACCCAAAATTCTTATGTCCTGCCACACACATTCTTCCCATCTTAACCTTGGTCTTCCCACTCTCCTATTTCCTTCTGGTTTAGTATTAAGCATTTTATTGATGGTTCTATTCTTTGTCGATTGATATCCACACAAAATTAACTTGAATTTTATCTCTAATATTTTCAATTGTAAGATCGTAACACTG
>NW_019731981.1:746966-792085 GCF_002891405.2 Cryptotermes secundus | reverse complement strand
CCAGAAGACTGCCTTCTTCATAGTCACCGCCGTGAAAGCCTCAAATCTTAGAAAGAGAACTTCTAAATATTATGCTCATGCATAAAACAGGCAAAATATGCGTTTATATGCCTCATCAAACCGTGTCTAAAATTTAAGGAATGAAATAATTCATGCATAATTCCAAATTAGCATACTTTCTGGTTGCAAGAAAGAAATATGCATTTGCATTAATATCTGGTCCCTACTCATCATCTATGAGCCTGTGCTGGTGCAACAGACAAAGAGCGGGTGATGTACCAAGTGGACTCAGTCTCACCCCACTCAGAGAAACTAACTGAAACATTCAGTATTTTATGGAGACCATCTCCCTAAATAAGACTGTGTAGGTTGTGTTTTCAAGAAGAAAACTGTACGGCATCTGTAACAGAAAGCATATACAAAATCAATGCGCAGATTCTTTAGTTAGGTTGATACCCACGTGAATATAACCTAAGGAACTCGGGGAATAACCCTGTTCCTGCGGTGGTTTTCATTTATTTGCAGGAATTGCCTTTAATACATGCTACGTGAGGGAGATACAAGAAATTGACCCTACGCGCAGTATTTTAGCCGATAAGCACGAAAGGAATATGACAAACGGGAAATTCAGGGATAGCTGGGATTTTAACATTAAGCCGAATCTTAAATAAACGAAGTGTTACGACGTGGAGGGTGGTTTAAGGTAGGCTCTAGTGACCAGCTCTTATTAACAACAGATTAATTTTAGGATCCGAGGTCCTCACAGCAATGGTTGTGAGTATTTATGTCTTCTGATACACAACGCCGTGTAGACAGTTGAAAGTTAACTGAAGTTTTGGAGGAATATATGTGTCTCCTCCATATTCAGAGTTGAAGAGCAAGACAAGCAATAAATCAGCTTGTAGCGGGTAGCAAGCAATCTTGAAGATGAAGGCGACATGTTCGTCCGCAACTTCGTTTGTCGTTTAACGGACTATACGGTGCTGTATCCTATAAGATAGAGCTCTTCAACAGAATTTATGTTCTGGTTCGGTAGGCGGAGAATTTCTTGACTAACTGCGCTACTCTTAGCTTCACAGAAAGGCTCTGCTGTATGGAAAGAGCATTTTCTTATTTGCGGGGTTTATGGTACCCTACTACTCTACGTTCATCATACATACTAGATGGCTGACTCATTATTGTTGTTGGGTTTCTGTAGGAGCTGGAGGAATTTCATTACGTCACCTCTCCCTCTCTATCTACCTCTCTCCCTCCGCTGCAATCGTATCCAAGACGTCTCATCCTATCTTGGGAATGCCAGTCCGCCTGTCAAGCAGAAATTCCTTTTTAAATATCACCCGCTGTCTAGCTGATATTTAATTCCCGATTATTCAGCGGGGGTTTTCCTGAATCCTCGCAATCTCAAGAATTTGAGTTCCTAGCTCTTTTTTTTTTTTACATATTGATTTCGTCCATCACCCTTTGTTCCGAAATGTAAGAAACGCAATACTCCTTCGCTCGTAATAATTTGTGTTCTCAGTGTTTCTATGGGACTTACAGAGGCGAGTGTAGGAGGTATACACGGCAGAAGCAACACAAGGTAGTAGGGAGTTCGGGAAAAAGGTAAAGGTATCCCTGTGCTTAACTAATTAAGCACTAAGCCACGAAAATATATGAGGGAGTGGATGTACAGATCCACATTTTCTTGACCTCGGCACTAGTTGGAGGTGAGTTGTCAGCTTCGTGTCCCTGCCGGTTTACTCCCGGGGAGAGCCCCCGTACCCATTGGATAGGAGGTAGGGTGGACCACAAAGCAGGTCTGGACGACGTGAAGAAGAGAAAATTCTTGTCCTTACCGGGCCTCGAAATGCGTCCCCTCGGTCGTCCAGCCCATAGCTAGTCGCTATATCGACTACGCTATCCCGGCTCATGGGAGTTGAAGGTAGAGCCTAGTAAACCTAATTCCCTGTTGCATACTTCTGTACTCGTAGAGAACGATTACAATTATCAGTGTTATTGTGATTCGTTTTATTTTTGTGAAGAGCAATGTAGGTTTTGTATAGGTGAAATTTGTCAGATATAACCTCAAATATTCGCACAGTGACAATGTTTGTAACTGTTGACTTACAGATACAATTCGTTTTACCTTCAAGTTTATATTTTACATTCTACAGAAGAAAACAATATCTTAAAAGTAACACATATTTCTTTGATCTGTTATCATACACAATAACTCAGCATTTAATGTCAGTAGGGTCGCTGCCATTTTATATTTTCCTGCTTCCACGATGTTATTTTTGACAGTATGAAATTAAAGGACAAGGCGTTAGAATAGGCTCCAGTGCCACAACGCTCATACTGAGTTTTGTGAAAATCGGTAAATTTGTTAAAACTTAGGACGAAGAAGTCAGGAACAGAGACAGTATGATGACTTTATAATTCCGGTATTGTTCCTTCAGCAGGAAAAGAAGGGTAGAACGAAGCGAATTTTGATGTCACTCGTCAAATTTTTCATATGACTTACACAACAAATATATCTTGTGTTTCATTCTGGTATGTGTAGAAAGATGCAGTATAAAGATAGTGAATGGATTAAATGACATATGAGTATATTTCAGGATTGCTAAATAAGGGAAATTTAGTTCTGCACTCTGTATTTTGCTTCATATGTTTCTGCGAAATTACAAGCGGTTTAAATAACTGATCGTTATGCAGTTTTCTCAAGATCCCCATTATTACATCCAAATATTGTCCCCAGCCCCCTGTACCCGACTGGCCTCGGTCTATATTCGTCCTTTAATGTGCAAGAACAAGTTTCGCATTCATACAAGTCTACGAGCAAAGCTTTGGGTATGTATATTTTAATGTTTACATTTTGTGCAGAAAGAGAGAAGGCAAACTTCTGAACTGAAAGGAAGCAAGCTTTGCCCTAATTTAATCTGCTCTTAATTTCCTCATTAATAACGCTTTGCCTAGCGTATTTATATTTCATAATAAATGTGTACATTTATTATTTTAGTGCGGTAAGAAAAACTGGGCCGAGATCGAGTACTGCCCTATCGGTTAATAGCATTACTGATATTTGTTTACGTAATTAGGTCTATACATATTTGGTCGTGAAATAACGGTTTATACTTCAGCTTCAAGGACTGTTATAATTGCAGACTTCAGATAAAATTTCTAATAATTATTTAAAAATATATCAGCAGGTGTACTTACTTCGAGCTAGTACCGAGGTCAAGAAAATGTGGATTTATACATCCACTCCGTCATACACCTTCATGGCATAGTGCTTAATTAGTTAAGCAGAGGGGACAACTTGACCTTTACCTATAAGCAGGTGTAAGTAACAAGGTGTTACGAATTTCATTTGAATTCTGTGTTTTCTTTGGAAATAATTTGCATGGTACATCCAATGTTCTTTACTGTCGAGCCCTCTAGGCAGCGTTTCGTACACTACTGCCCTGCAGAGTGAATTCTCAGGCTCACGGAGTTGCAGAGTTGGCCGCTAGATGACAGGAAAAGGATCCTTCACCGAATTCACGATATTCTCGCCAGATGGTAGCAGAATTCTCGTGTTTCAATCTCGAACAGGCGCAGGGATACAGCAGAACATGCCAGGTAGACTTATTGAAAATTGGTCCTTCATGGATCTACTTGGCTATAAAATGGAAATCTGAAAAGCGAAATATATAATCAGTGTAAAATTAATGGTGATTGGCCATGATGTTTAAAAAAAGTAAGACTGCTTGTGTGTCAAGTATTTGTCAATATAATATGATATATAAGTACACGGAATGAATCAATAATATTGTCACGTGTATTAGTTTGGATTGGTGAATAAATTTGTTGGATATTCATTAGTCGTAACTACAAATAATTATAACGATCTCAAAATTAATGTAATTACGATTATAACACATGTAAAGTCACACACACTAAGTCTTCTCAGGCAGACTTCCAACTCTTCTTCAACTACGAACTTCCCGTGGCTGAGTCCTACCAGCAACAAACTCTCAGCTTTTCGGTTATTCTCAGAATCTCATCATATAGCAGCGGCACGAACCACATAAAAAACACAGTTCTGTTGCGCGGTCTAGACCACACAGAAAACACAAGTCATGTGATTACTACCCATCCAGCTCACTGGTACGCTGACTGCTGCCTAGCAACGAGCTATAACATTCGTCCACTGAGAAAATTGCCCATTTTTGCGCTTTTGGAAAACGTTTACTCAGCCGTTGCCTGGCAGTTCTTTGATCAAATTTGTTACAATATATTGTTATTTTCTACAATTTACTGGGTAGGATATAAGGGCAACCAAGAAATTTTGTTGTTTTAAATTTCAATACATGAGCTCTTATAATTATATCTTTGAATCTAAACATTTTGAAAAAATTCTGTTCAAATCTTCAAGCTTTATTACTACACTGCTGTTAAAGTGGTCACATTTGACATTAATATTATTATTCACGTTTTTGCGTGTCACACAGTGTGTGAATTATCGCAGTTTCTCTGTTTTCGTGAGTAGTGTTGTAAATATGGAGGCTCTATAATGATCAGATTTCTCTGTTGCCTCTGTGAATAATGATTTACGAAACCTCTACAGCGGAAGAGACTGAACCTTGCATCTTACGCTTCAGCCATTGTGAACAGGAGCATGTGGAGAGAATGGAGCTCCAACCTTATGTTATTTAATGTAATGAGCGCCACAGACTCGGCAGGCGTGCGCCTTCCAAATGCCAGTCACATGCTTCCTGTTGGGGAAAACCCTGAATATGAAACACGTCCTGCCAATGTTTTGCCTCAGACGCCCTGAACTAAACAAACACATACCCATGAAAATGAAAGTCAGGAGGAAGTTATAATTCTGCAGTTTGAAACAATATCCCGTCTATCCGCCTTGTGCATAATTTTACTTCTCTTTGGAGTGAAGTTGAATTTTGGTTACAAGAGACATTTCTTCTCATTGCCTTCTTCATTATAAAGACACCATAAAATATTTCATAATCCAGTGCAATAATCGCGTTCTCTTTGGGTGTGACAATTGGTCTTTGACATTAAGGGAGGAACATAAACTTAGTACGTTTCAAAACAGAATGTTGAGGAGAATGTTTGAATCGAAGAGAGATGAAGTGACAAGAGGTTGGAGAAAACTGCATAATGAGAAGCTTCATAACTTGTACTGTTCTCCAAGTATAATTAACATGATCAAGTCAAGGGGGATGAATTTGGCAGGGCATGTAGTACGAATGAGGGAGAAGAGGCATGCGTATAGGATATTGGTGGGAAATTCAGAAGGAAAGAGACCACTAGGAAGACCAAGACGTAGATGGGTGGACAAGTATTAAAATGGATCTTAGAGAGATAGGATGGTATGATATGGATTGGACTGATCTGGCTGAGGATGGGGACCAGTGGAGGGATCTTCAGAACACGGCAATGAACATTCGGGTTCCATAAAATGCTGGTAAGTTCTCGATTAGCTGCACAGTTGGCGGCTTCTCAAGATGAGCTTAGCCCCATGAGTGAGTGAGTGAAATAAGAGTAGAAATACTTGATGGTTATCTGTGAGTCGCTGCAGAACTGTTCTACCAGTCCTGTGGGGAGACAAGTTGCTCGCCTCATCTCGCTCAGTGCGCGTAATGAGCCTACTCTCTTTGATACGACACGGACACCATAAGAGAAGAAAATAAATGGGATACACAGACAGTTAGCTCGTAAGCCTCGTTTTATTTTTAAAAATAAGAAAAGTGCGCTAAAAATGACCGCTCCTATGATGGTAAATAAATTAAAACAGACAGGGATGTTATTGGACAAATAGGAAGCGCATCAAAACTCTTTTGAGTGCTAACCGAAGGGAAATTAGATGGAATCTGCACTAGGCTTGACCAATCCCCTCGATAATTCCTTAGGCGTCATGAAAAACTGGCTGAGATATAAATATTCAGGTTGAAAATTTCAAGTTTAAATCTGCTTTGTTTCCGGAAAGGAATATTTATTGAAATTCCAGGAGCGTATGCGTAGAACACAGAGCAATTTCAGCATCTGCTGTAACGTCGCAGCTTTTTATATGTGATTCTTGACCCGTGGGCCTGCCGAATGTTCTGCTGATCCGAAAACGCTCAATGACGATTCGCGCGTGGAGTGTGTGTGTGTGTCTGCCCCTGAACCGGCCGAATCTTTTTTGGTCTTCTGTCAGAACTTTTCTCCGTATTGGAGACTTCCCTTTTCGTCGCCTCCTACGATTCGCAGGGCTATGGTAGATGTAATCGACCCCGCCTCCACACGGAAGGTCCTAAGATCTAAACCTCATCTCGCTTATAACCCCACGTCACGGACCACATAGAAAACATAGCTCTTCAATTTTTGTCCCAATCATCTCCATGGGAACTTGTTTGCCAGCGATGGCGTCACCTAGTAATGGCCGTATATACTTGCGTATTAAAGACGTGTTGCTTATCAGCGAATGTTGTTTCGTTGCCTGTTTCGAGGTCGCTACCCAGCAACGGCTCTACACTATAATATTTAGAGAAATACGCGCAGATACGCATTTAAATCTTTATGTTAAATTTCTCCTATCTTTGTCAGATATTAACCAAAGTCGGATTTTTTCGACAAACTATTTTACCGCTCTGGTTTATTAGATTATGAAATATGAAAGCTCGTTCAGACTATCTCGAGTAGTTTTATGCATACAGACGGGCAGCGGACGGACGGATGTAGAGAAATGGGTAGGTGGTCCGCAAGGTTGAGAAAGCCTAAATCTCAGGGTCTTCTCTCGGTAAGTTTCTCGGACATTCATTAAAAACTAACTCATTTTATTAAATAAGAAGCGCTGGTGACGTTATTGTAATCCAAATTACAGTAAAATACTGTACCCATACGTGTCATCAATAGACAAAACAAAACAAACTCCGTAGCTTATAATCCGCAAGTGAACTGTACCGACCGACCGACCGCCGCTTGTCGACGAAGTTAGTGCCAACTTTTCCGGATAGATGGTGTGGCGTGCTTAGCGCAACGGATTCCCACGGTCGTTAATTTCTGTTTTCTAGACCGGAGCCGCCACTTTTCCATTTAAGTAGCTCCTCAGTTATCCTCACAAGGCTGAGTGGACCCCGTCCTAGACCCACTATTTCTCAGATACTCTGGTACCGCCGGGAATGGAACCCGGGATCTCTAGATCTGTAGTCAGGAACTCTGACCACTAGACCAGAGAGGCGGTCCATCAGTACACAGTTTACTTGAAGTGAACAGCTTACAATATCATGTAACTTCCGGAAATATAAACGTAGGAAGGAGTCGAGCTGGCTATATTGTCAGCGGCGTGGATTATACTTCACGTCAAAAAGTAATGTATCTCTGTGAGTCACATCTGGGGAATTAAATGGATCATATATGATGATATCATTAGCTGCCAAAAGGACTCTTACATGTTTATCTAGAGCATTCCGCACAATTAGCCACAACTAATTTTCTGACCTTCTCGGCAAACTTAACACAATGTAAGGATTATTACAGGCAAGCCTTTGAGACCTCGGGGATAATTTTTGACGTGACAGTAATCTGGGTGTCAGGTATTGCTTGGAAAGAATAATATTGAATTAGGAGTCACTACCAGGCGTCAGCTACGTAGGTCTGTGTGGCACGCTCCCTTATATTCTGATGACAGAGAGGTGCTTAATACTGCGTTCACCAGATTCACAGAAAAGAGGGCTTTATTAAAATTTACGTAGTTCTCGCTGAAATCTAGTGATCCAGCACGCCATTTTACTCATCTATTTAATTTTAAAATTAAAATGTAGTTCAGTGACTGAAATTGAGGAAACTGAGGAAGTTATTATTCCTCAGCAGAAATACAGCTTTCGGTTTATTGAATATATCAGTCGCTTAAGTTGGATTGAAGTGATTATCGAATAATACAGTATGAGATTATGTGTTATATTTATTACGGGTCATTCACGTGTAGTCATCCAGATAGGTCGCTCGACCATTTAAAAAAATTATATTTTGTACACTTATTTCTACATATTTTCATACTTCAAAATTATTTTTAACAACATTTAATCCGCTTGGTTCTCCCGGTACAGCCGTTTCTACAATGTGAAAAAACACGTTTTCAGCTGAAATGGAGGTTTGCGTTATCTTCTATATCTCGATAACTATTGAAGCTAGAGGAATTTACGGCATTGGAAGCCGTTACCAGACAACCTGTCATGACACAGCAGACTGAGGCTAATCAGTATATGCTATAGAGATTTCATAATTGCGTAGATTCTTAAAAAATGTATAGTTAATTGTAGTTACGAGTTTCAAGATTTCAGTAAGTCCAGTTACCAATTACGACCCCAACTACAGTCACTTAACATGTGATAATACCAACGCCCACTGCATAACACAGTTTTTGGCCAGTTCAAATCATCCTAAATACCCGAAAAATCGATTTTAATATTAGCCATAAGGCTCATGGCCAGTCTTCACATTTTGAATTTTATAGGCTGTTTCTCTGCAAGAATTCTGCTTATATTTATATCTAACCATCATAGTTACATGCATCGAGCAAATAGAAAACATAATTTTGTATTTATTTGGCAGTCTTTGCACGACTCACACGAAGTGAACAGATATAGGACTGTCTATTTGTCCGTAAATGTCAACTCGGGAAATGTTGGGCGGTTTTTATTTAATTTTCAGACAAATTTTGTATCATTTAAGACTACACTAATCTCGTATTTTTTTTGTGTTATCAGCAATTCAAATATGAGGGTTTCACGAACTTTTGAGCTGGAAGCGACACTAGCTCAGCTTCATAGAGGATCCTGGAATTATGTATTATAAGATATTTGTGAGAAATAAGTAACTTTTAAGATTTTGGTAAACCGTAGGATACGAAATGATTTCTGCGTGGAAACTACGAGTATATTTGGCTTTCGGTTTAATATGACTAATGAAACATTAGTGATATACATGCGAAATTTTGAATGGAAATAAATCATATACTAGTGTGCAAAAAATATAGTATGTACTGTATGTAAGCGAGCAATTAAACATATCGTGACTGTGCGAATCATGCATGCTATTCCCCCGAGAAGAAAACAAATACCTAAATAAACGACATTTCTCCCTGTTATTAAGTTCATAAAAACGAAGTTTAATAGCTAAGAATATTCAAATTACAAAAGTACAAACAACGCACATGAGAAAGCTTTGTATTCCGGTATTCCAAACTTGAGAAAATATTGGCTGAGCATTGTAAAATACGCAGTCCCCGGTGTACAGGTCTCGTATTTCCCCACGCAATTAATTTGCCCGAAACTGAAATACTTTTCTTATAGAATTTTTTCATTGGTCTAATAAAAAGGGTAAAGCTATAGTGTAACAGGTCGCGGAAGCCATAGGGTTGTGAAACGTCGACGATCCTACGTTTTCTAGATAATGAACTCACAGATGGCGGTGAAGTTGTGAGCCTTAAGCGCTGGCCTCCTTTTACCTCCAGGAAAATTCCTGGTACTCATTTCTGTTAAAGGCTGAGTTGACCCCAGGACCATAGTGCGGCTGGAAGGATTATATTAATTGAAAAATCCAGTGATCTCATCGGAAATTGAACCCGCGGCCTCTTAGCTTATAGCATAGTGCCTCATCCAACTACGCTACCGCGTTCCACTTTCTTGGCCTAGTAATTAAATTTATGTTCTTCCTTCTGGAAAAAAACAAAACACGCTTCGCAGCCATGACCGTTGGGAAACGTATAAGAAGACTGCAACAACCGTTCACAGAATTCCCTGTAATGCGAGAGTTGTATCGCATATAGAGACTCTTCTACGGGTTCGACGACCGAGGTATCGAGTTCCCATTCCAGATAGGGGAAAGAACTTTTTCTTTTCTCCGTAACGTCCATACCGGCCCAGGGTCCCACCTAGCCTCCCACACAATGACTACCGGATGCTCTTTCCGGAGAAGGGCAAAGCTGCAGAGTTGTGAAGCTTCCACTCACCTGTATCTAGTGCCGAGGTTAAGAATAGTGGAACAATACCTCCATTCCCCATTCGTCTTCACGGCGTGGTGCTTAATTAATTAATCCCAGGGATAACTTTAACTTAACCTTACATGTCTGGCTCGTCGGCTTTACCGCCTACAGATCTTTGTTTAGACTGCACGCTTCACTGCTATGCCGGAGAAGTTGGCGCTCCTCAAAGGCGCTCTGCATATTGAAAACGAGTCAAAATTTTAGAATACCATCTCTTCAAGAACGCGAAGATCCGTAGGTGGAATTCCGCTAATTTTTTAATATTGTATTGATGAACAACAACAGAAACAACTTATGATAGAGGAAGAGACTAAAATTTTCCAGAAAATTGTATGCATTTACTTCATTTGGAACTTCATATTTCAGTGTCGTAATATTTTAAGCTCGGAGAGAGCAGCGGAGAGCTTTGATGTGACACATTTCGCACTTCGCTACGCTACACATCTGTGTAATGTTCAAATTTCCGATAAGCTGTAATTTTTCAACTTCATAGGAAGAATCTACGTCAAACCACCGCACAGTGTAGAACACACCATACACACCGAACTTCTATACGCCCAGACAAGAAACATACATCACATTGCAAGTTTTGTATGTAAGATACATAGCGTGGGAATACCATACCAAATACCCACATACCATCAAACTTGTACATCATTGAAAGCTTGTCCTTGGGCCTCATATACTGGGGTTATTACGTAGAATTTTCTGCAACAGGACCCACGCAACATACACGCCCAGTTCTACACTGTAGCAAGATATCCTCTTAAATAACACTTTAGTTGGCATACAGATCCCTAACCCCACATACATTTGTCAAATACCTTTTAATATACTTTTATATACGTACTTCCAACATACCTTTAATATGTTTTAATAATATTTCAACATTTTTTATATATTTAAACCTATCCTTTATTTTTATTTGTTATTCTTCATATAGTTGCCATTTTAACTATACACTAATCTGAGGCAGAGTCTTCATGTTGACATTTAATACGACGCGTTGCACCGATAAGGATCCGTATCGATACTTCAATAACTATACGTATTCCTACCTGATGATGGTCTTGTATGCACGAAACATACCGCAGTAAATACAGATCTAAATGTAATACTGAAATATTTGTTGTGTTGACGGTAGCATAGGAACAGACAAGCCTACACATTCAACTTATGTCATACTTGGAGAAAGACTCATTGATAATCATGGCAGATTGAAAATAGACCTGTGTTACACACACTGGTGTCTTCAGTCTGCTATAAACTCCACTACTCGTTTTCTGACAATGGATTGCAATTTAGGAGCTATAACAGCCTCAGTACATCACACACTCCAAATATCACTATGCTATTTTTTTTTGTTCCTTGGCACTACAGCCCCAGTGGGCCTAGGCCTACCTCCATGAACTCCGTTCACTTCGGTTTTTCTAGATCTTACACATACGGTAGGACTCCTTGGGCGAGTGATCAGCTCGTCGCAAGGCCTCTACCTGTAGACAAACACAGAAAACCCCACACGAACATCCATGCCATGAGTGGGATTCGAACCCACGATCCCGCCTTCCGAGCGAGCGAAGACAGTGCATGCCTTAGACCGCTCGGCTACCGTGACCGGCTATCACAATGCTATAGCATACATAAATTCTTCTCTTCACAGCCGGACTTTCAGCTCTCAACTGAACTCTCTCAATTCTTCCATCATCTGCCAACTGCTCACTCCGGAATTTTCAATCCAATTTTCTGCTGCAACTGCCAACTGTCTCGTTGCAATCTCTTCTCGATTATCTACCCAGACTGCTAATTCTCAACAGACTCTCTCAGTTATTTCATTTCCTAACAATCCCTTCACTGTTGCTTGCTTATTTCTTGACGTGGAAACGTGTTTACCGAGTCGTTGCCTATCAGTGGACGTCTACTCTGGCTCCACTATTCCGACTTTCAGGCGTCATGTCACAATATATATATACCGGATGCTTGAAATTAGATGGAATATCAATTTTTAATATGTTATGGAGTACGCCTGTAGGAATTTATTCACAGTTTGATTTTGTACTTATTGTTATGATAGGCACGACATACATTCTTGTTTGATTTCAGATTCTCACGGCGGTAAATTGTTACGTCATACGGAGAGAGCCCGATATTTTTGAGAAGCACATCACCTCTCTCTTCATGGTCGAAGGGTAAGCCAAGCAAGAAGCCAGCAGAAGTAGACCTCAAATTGTAGCACACTTCTGCTGGATTCTTTCTCTTCGATTCTGGATGAGGTTATATGTTTCTCCGAAACGTCGGTTGATTTTCATCGACCTATAGGACGTTACATCTTAGAACACAGAACTCTCCGCAATCACCGTTGTGGAAATCTTATTTCCAATAAATATATACTCCTCTCTTGCTCTCTCTCTATATATATATATATATGTCGGACCAATATAAGTTACCGAAATTTTGTTCTTGCTCAGCTTTCCTCTCTTGGAATAGAGTGGCCAGTGACGGAAGCCTTCGTGATGGAGGTACTGGCGGGACTGACCAATTTGGTTCCAAAAAATCGTGCAAAAACTTCTTGAGAAATGGTTGGCGAAGGAAACAATAGAGGAAATAAAAATAAAAAAGTATTAACGAAATTCTAGAGAAGGAGAGGGAAATAGGAAAATAAATTAAGATGGTTCGGTGAGATGGACAAAAAATGTGAGGAAAGTGGGGACAAGTAAAGATGAAAGAGAAAGTGGAACATAAAGGGAAAAGGAGCAAGACTCTAAAAAAAAAAGTTGAGGGCAGGAAGAATTAATGAAAAGAAAATCAGTACTAGTAGTGAAATGGAACAGACGAAATGGCACAAAAGAAATGTGATAAGGCGTAACACCATACAAGGAAGCACGAAAGGAAGAATGTAACATTTATTAAAACGTAAAAAGTGTCCGAATTTGACCAGTTAGTAGTAAGGCTGTGATGTGTCCAACAAATCTTGAATTAAAAATAGTTTCTCTATAATTTATTATCTAGAGGAAGTGACTGACATACGGGGGAAGAGGACTTAATCATGGTGTATTATATCCATCACCAGCTCTTGTTAACAACCCACACCCTTGTAATATCTTTCGATGTGACAGACGGGGCGTCGCTGAGCGCCGTACTCCGCACCACCCCCGACCCCTGCATCGCCCGCTACCCCTTTGGCGCTTGCTTACTAACTTCAGTTACCAACCCTCCTGTCTCTGGTAGGGTGTGGACCCACCGCAGTGCTGCCAACCATTGCCACTTGCACCTGAATATATCTGCGATGCTCTGTACTAAATCTTCATGAAGAAGTGCGTCTTAAAATCGTTACAATGAATTATTTGTCATTGATTTAAGAATGAAGGTAATGGTTTACAGAACACACCGGGACCAGATATCTCCCATAAGATCGATGTTACGAACAGCGGGCTCACATACAGAAGGTGAAAAAACACGTTCCTACGATGGAAAACGAAAGTTCATTTTGAAAATATAAACTAAGAAGCATTTGCTTGGGAAGTGCTTATCGTCCCGGGTTCCTAAATTTATTGATATAAAAGTAAAAAAAAAAATACTTACAATCTGTTACCGGGAAAAGAGAATTACAGGGGTTTTGGAATTTTTCCATCTTCCGGTATTGAAGAAAATATAAAACACAATGTTTCGGAAACTGGATCTGATTCCATCCTCAGATGGGGGAAGTGGCCTACTCAGCTGAGCCCCTCAGAAACAGCTAATACGTTTGCCGAAATGTCGTATTTTCTATTTTCTAGAATATCGGATGATGGAAAAAATCCAAAAACTCAGTAATTCTGTGTGTTATACACCATCGTCAGAGCCATTTATAATCTACTTATTACTGGGAAAGTTAATTCATCACGGGGATGATCTGTTAAAATCTCGGTAAGGACATCGAATAGCCTGAATGGGGCTTTAAATGATTTTTCATATTCCCATTAGGTAAATTTGTTTTGTAGTAATTCTACCTAAAGTTACACTACGCCCAGTACCTTCTGCATCCTTCCTAATCCACTATTCATAATCATCTTATTATTGGACGCTATGTCATTAAATGCACCATGTATACATGAATGAATAATCAAATACACAAATAAATCAAATACTTGGAATTGAAACAGGTCTCGAACTGTATAAGTGGGCTAATGCGACACGGCCGTACTAAACACTGCCTTGAAGCTTAAACATTCTTCATATTTTAACCACGATTTTCATTAGTTAAGGGGCATATGAAGTTAAAACACGAATAGTAGTCGTACACCCCACAGCAAACCCGGTAACATTCTGATCTCAAGAATGTCACAGACTATTGAATACATATCCTCTCTGTTGTCTTTTTTTTATTGCTAGTGGGGTGGGACTAAGTCCCTTGTACTGCGGCCACTTCTGGCCTATTGTACCAGACCCAGATGATAGGTGAGGGTGATTGTGGAGCAATTGGTGGATTGATGATTGGCAAGGGAAACCGAAGTACTCGTAGAAAACCTGCCCCAGCGCCACTTTGTCCACCACAAATCTCACTTGACCAGACCCGGGATCGAACCCGGGCCGCCGCGGTGGGAAGCCAGCGACTAATCGCTTGAGCTATGGCGCGCCCCTTCTCCGTTGTCTTCATAGCCCTGTTAGTAAAAGTAGCAGACAGTACGTAGCTGTTGGAAATGATTGATTGTGCCTTGTGAGAGATACTACATTTTTTTAAACACACATCAGCAACTATTTTGAGAATGTTTGAGTGATAAATTGTACAAAATCAGATTCATTTATAATCTTCTGTAGAATTGTTAATTATTTAATAATAGCATAAACCAAGTCAAATTTGACATATTCTTGTTTTTGTGTGTCTTTCTAATTTATATAACGTGTATAGTAGTTTATTCAGCTTACATTAAAATCTGTCGAGAAACTTAAATTATTTTCATTGATTTCAGGTAAATGTTCTCTTCCGTGTACAAGTCCTCCTCTTTGTGGTAAGTGTACGAATGAATGGTTTTATAGTATTTTAATTTGTGTGCACAAATTGAGGGATCTGTCACATTTCTGTGAGGTAATATTTGTAATGTTTTTCAACAGAAGTTCACTTAAAATTTCTTAAGTTCTTTTTATAAAAGATACATTTTGGACGCTTGCTATTATTATTTATTTTTATTCATAATTATGTGTTACTACATATTTGAAAAACATGTTACAGCTACTTGGAATTTATGCGTATTTTAGATCTAGAATTCATTTTACTTTAAATAGATCTGTGTGATTTTCACCCTTATATTATTTGAGTCAGTTATATTAATTGCTTTGGTAAGCTAACGGTCATAAGAAACTCTGTGTTCGGCTTTGAAAGCGTTGGCCATCTTTTGATCCAGTTTCTTTATGACAAATTTGAATAAAGAAATAAAATTATTGCTAGTAGAGATTAGATGTTTAGTGCTAATTTAACAAACTTGGTATTACACCTGAAAATTCAGGAAACCGGTCTTATAAAATCAGAATATACAAAACTGTAATCTAGTGAGTGCAGAATTTTCATAATAAGAGGAGTTTTCATCAATTCCAATTGGTGATTTCAACTTCGATGTCAATGACTATTTTATGTACGATTTTGACGATCTGGATGCAGTATAAAAATAGCAGCTCCGATGCTAAATTTACTCTTGAAATAAACAACATAAAGGAAGGAATTAGATGCATGGATGGATAAGTCAGAATTTTTAGATTCAATTTCTTTTCTAAAAGAAACTGCGTTACAAATACCCCACGTAGAAATTCAGCTCCTTAGCAGAGATTACATCTACGTAAGGAAGAAACCTATACGTACGGCGGGATCATTATTACCGGACTTAAAATTGCAGAGTTCTTGGAGGCTATGGCAAATGCAGACGTCGCAATATTAGTGCCTTACATTATACATCGCTGTTGTTGATTCTACATCAGATATCTCTGGTAAAAGCCACAAAGAAATTCAATCAAGATTTAGCTTCGAAAACTTAAAGCATGTTAACACGAATTTGTTTTATAAAATGCAAAAAGAAAAGGAAAGAATTTTCTTCTATATAAATAGTTTTGTGTATGAAAAACAGACGCATTAAAATTCACAATAAATTTTCAAAATTTTAAGCCTATTTTCCTTATTTTGAAAAAAAAATATACAAGTAGGCTTATGAAATCACTTTATTTTCTGTTTTTGTCTGTGTGACTGTGAATCCAACCCTATCAACTTCTGAATACTTGAATAAATCTTTATGAAAACTTGGTATGTATATCATGGCACCTGAATCCGTTTCAGCTGCGTACTTACAAAGTCCCTCCCATCAGTTTGTCTGTATGTGTACCCCCATAGTTGCTAGGCAACGGCTGTATAAAAACATTACCCTGGCAAAGAATACATACGAAACTATAGAAGAATTATCAGACGCGTCGTTTTCTATACTGTCCGTGTTGTATAAAAAATAGATAATTAGTTCTTCCTAGAACTTATTGTTAAACTTTTGTCCCAGTCGGTTCTTTAAATACTCGAAATATTGTGACATAATAATCCAGTGATAATGCATTAGGCGTTCCAACGTTTTAAGAAATCTGTGGTACATATAGCCATCGATGCCGACTTGCCCCTAAACTCACTCTCACAGGAAGTTCTGTGGCCATGTTCCACCGAAATATTGTAATATTATTCGCCAATAGAAGATTTATGACTGAAGGATGTTGAAGTATAGAATGAAGTAGAACTGGTACTCACAAAATTAAAACGTGTTTGCAATATTAATAAGTAACAAGCTCTGTATTTCTACCATTATATCTACAGTACGAGTATACTGTGCAGGTAGCTGGTACAACCCTTTGTTATGGTGGCAAATATGTAATTCTTCACTTGTGACGGTTCACAGAGTTCCCTCACTTCTTCAACTACCACGTGCTGCTCTCAAAATATCTATGAACCATTTTTCGCATGTAAATTTTACTTGAAGTGAAACTCAGTGACCACTAGCCGTAACTTTAACCTCAAAACGCAAGGAAACACTAATTTATTTTCAGTAATGTTGTAGTAGTTGAAATTAGATATTCTCGCGTCAGTGACTGAAGTTCGTTGTCGTCTGTGTTGCAACGCCATGTAGTCTGACGGATGTTTACAGATGTTTCAGACCAGCCTATATGGCAGTACATCCCAGAAGACAATATTCTATTCAAAACAGAATAATATAATCACAGCATTAACATTGAATCTCACATGCGCGGCCAAACAAAATGTTGCGAAACCTAACGTCTGCATCCAAACCTGCCTTTAGTGTTGCTCATCTTCTGCACAAATTCTAAGCTTCGGTCATGAGGTGTACCGAACTTTTATACGGTGGACGGGAAACAAGAGGCGACGTTGTCACTTTGTTGATACCGGCATGGCATGAAGTATTGATTGATTGATCTGTAACTTACGAAATGGTGCTGCACCCATCACGTAGAATATTTATCGATAAACCGGAAACTGTAGACGATGGAAGAGAAATGGTCGTAATTTATGCGAGAAGACCGTGCCAAAGTTCAGGCGTTAGTCGCCGGCTTTCCACCTCGGCGTCCCGGGTTTGAGACTAGGTCAGATCATGTGGGATTTATGGTGAACAAAGGAGCAATAGGGCCTGCCTTCTGCTAGTAGTTTGGTTTTTTCTGCCAATTCTTATCCCACCGACTACTCCACACCTCATCTATTATCCGGGGCTGGTACAATAATGCCAATTAGTGACTGACGTATCAAGTGGACTCAGTCTCACCCCACTCCAAGGGGGGGGACCTATTCGAGAGGGTTATTCTCGAATTCACTTTCAGTTACATGGATAAGTAAAAAGAAAATAATCTGAAAAGCAAGACTCTGACCGAGGCTCGAATCGGATAGTTCCGGGATGTACAACAAGCTCATTAGTCGCTGATTCAGGTTTCTCCACAGAGTAGCATTGCTTCTCTTAACTGGAGACGCCCACATGAGTATATAATTCAGTGTTTCCAACATTAAATGTGCTTTATCCAGCTAGCAGTGTAAAAGCAGTGGGTCAGTTGGCGACATTGTCCCCACCACGCGAGGCGAGCGAGCGAGTGTCGTGCGGTCCAATGGCGCGTCGCTCTTGACGACACGTCGATCCTGCTAGCCGTAGTCACATGTTAATAATCAGTCTTTCGTTATCCTCCAACATCATCGTTCATAACTGTAACCTTGTCCATCGTCTCATCTCTTTCAAACCCTGACCGCACGGCTTCAATGACAACGTCACATTCAACAGGTGCGCGCGTCCCTGCCTTACATTAACAAGAACGCATGGTGATTGCATCATAACACTCCTGACCCTCCTAACAGAACGTCAGCTGTCCGGTACGTCATAAGAACTCTGAAAGTAATTAACATGTTTCAGGACATCAACTCTCGACGGTGAAATTTGAATTTTAACATTATAGGATGTGAAACGTTATACTGTGACATAGGATATAAGAGTTGTGCTCGTTTTAAGAGAAACGTCATTAATTGTATGAATTGGTATTGGGTTTCGCTACGTTGCGCCTCGGGTGATTTGTGTCATCAGACTGTGCGCTCACGTTGAGTGCCGCTTGTGATTGTGATGTGTAGTGACGTGCCCTGACTATGTACGTACGTGTGGTGAGGTGGGGAAATTATGTAAACATGTCAGGTCTGGTTATATATTTTGTTTTGTGTTGTGTGTCAGGAATTAATGATGAGACCGTTTCGAGACCAGCTCTTCTGCCATTAGAAAGTGACGTAACTTTTGAAAAATAATGAAAGACATATATCAACTCCAATTTAAATTAAATGTTGATTTATACTTAAATTAAACTAATTTAATTGTGATTATGTTCTTTAAATAAATATTGCGACAAAAATATTTCACTTGTATATAACGAAGTTTGAAGGCTTATTCAAAAGTATTTTGTAGTTAAATTCCAAATTATTTTGGCACTTGCGAATAATATTGAACATTAATAAGAACACCATTTTCGTCAGAACTTTGCGTAAATACAATGACAAGAATTTAGGCATTTACCGGATATGAGAATATATGTTGAATTTGTGTTTAAATTTTCAAAGTTCATATTTTAGTAAGACTTGATGGTCAAGTGTGTAGATTCTTCGCAATATTAAAAAAAAAAAGGAACCATTTACATTCGCGAAAAAGGAAAGAAGACATTGAGAAGAAGTAAGGATAGTTTCTAGTTTGGAAGAATGTCGGACGCTGTTGTTGTTGTGAAAGTTGGGGGTGTCAACCCTTCTGGGACCGCCGCTGTGGTTAATCCCACCCCTGAGAGTGAGATGGATGCACTGTTGTTAGGGCGCACTGGGGTAAGTGACCGAACTCGCCAGTCCATACATTCCCTATGTGACCTTGACCTTCATTTTACGAGTTCTCATGAATGGAATTATTGATCGTGAATGGTTGTATGCCAACGCCCCACTTTAGTCCATTTCATTTGAGCTGAAAGTTTTCAGAATAATTTCGTTGTATTATTTCAAACCTGAAAACCTCTTTGTAAAATTACAGTTTCTATGAAATGAAGTAATTTCAGAATTAAATTGTTACATTGCCACTGATAGAGTAGTAGAGTGTAACACTGAAGAGGACAATAAATACACATTTATAAAGATGTTTTTTTTATTGCTAGTGGGGTGGGACTAAGTCCCTTGTACTGCGGCCACTTCTGGCCTACTGTACCAGCCGCAGATGATAGGTGAGGATGATTGTGGAGCAGTTGGTGGAATGAAGATTGGCATGGGAAACCGAAGTACTCGGGGAAAACCTGCCCCAGCGCCACTTTGTCCACCACAAATCCCACTTGACCAGACCCGGGATCGAACCCTGGCCGCCGAGATATAAAAATGTTCCTTTTTTTAAATAATGATGAGCAGGATAGAGTAGCTGCATAGCGACTAGCATCGGGCTGGATGACCGAGGGGTCGGATTTCGAGTCCTGGTAGGGTCAAGAATTTTCTCCTTCACGTCGTCTAGACCGGCTCTTGGGTCCACCCAGCCTTCTGTCATATGGGCACCGTGGGCTCTTTCTCCTGGGATAAAGCGGCCTGGGCGTGGAGCTGACCACTTACCTCCAACTAGTGCCGAGATCAAGGAAATGTGGATTTATATATCCACTCCCCCAAATGCCTTCATAGCCTAGTGCATAATTAGTTAAGCACAGGGACAAGTTTTAATATATATATAGTACAAGCTGGAATGTCGCAGGTTCAGTTCCCGATGATGAGGTGACTGGTTTTTCAATTGACCTAATCTTTCCAGCGGAACTATGAACCTGCAGTAGACACAGCGTCTAAGAGAAATTAGTACCAGGAATCTTCCTGGGGGTAAAGGGCCGTTGGCCGCCATCTGTGAGCCGATTTTCTGGAAAATGTGGGAACCTCGACTTCTCACAACCCTATGGGCCTTAAAGGACTCTTGTAGGAATGGCTTTACATTATAGAATATATGTAAACTCGTACTAGTACATATTGGGTAGGTACATTCAATTTTAAGCTCAACATGTGTTTCCTCTTACGTGAAACTTCTTTATTAAAATAATTGTATATAAGAGTAGAATTCTTAACGTATACTTTTCCGTATAGTTCGAAACGTAAAATCCATCATAACCGTTTGACATTCTGTGCTGATATTATAAAAGCTTAATAATTATTTATATTGATCAGTAAAGCAAATTTACTGAATATTATCATTCCATGCTGTTGTAAGAGAACGAGTTCGGTTTTGGTCCTTCTTTAATTTGAATTTAATTTGAAATGGATAGAAATTTCTCGTGAACTTAAGGACTGGGCGCATGCGTGCCCATGACGTTGCTATTGCAGGATCTCGGAACTGATTCTGGAAGGCGATATCGCTAATAATACTTGCAGCATATCAAGACTGTACCTTGATATGATTATTTATTATTGGTTGACCAGAAGCTCTTTGAAATGGGAACTAGATATAAAAAATCATATCATTAATATTTATTTCGGTATATAATATTGTGACATGTTGACCCCTACCTGTATCAAGATGTTATCATTTTATATTTATATATGATATGTATATAAAGTAAGGTAAAGGTAAAGTTGGCCGGTCACGGTAGCCGAGCGGTCTAAGGCATGTACTGTCTTCGATCGCTTGGAAACCGGGATCGTGGGTTGGAATCCCACTCATGGCATGACATGGCATGGATGTTTAGTTTGTGTGTGTGCGTTTTTCTGTGTTTGTGTACAGGTAGAGGCCTTGCGACGAGCTGATCACCCCCCCAAGGAGTCCTACCGAATGTGTAAGATCTAGAAAAACCGAAGTGAACGGAGAAGTTCATGGAGGTAGGCCTAAGCCCACTGGGGCTGTAGTGCCATAGAAAAAAAAAGGTAACGTTGTCCCTGTGTTTAACTAATTAAACACTATGCCATGAAGGCGTACAAGGGAATTTTTCTTGACCTCGTCACTAGTAAGTGGTCAGCATCACGCCCCTGCCGCTTTACCCCACGTGGGAAAGAGCCCCCGATACCTATTGGATAGGAGGCTGGGTGGACCCCTGAGCCGTTCTGAACGACGTGGAGAAAGGGAAAATTCTTGACCCTGGCGGGACTCAAACTCCGACTCCTTGGTGGTCCAGCCCATAGCAAGTCGCTGTACCGGCTGAGCTATTCGGGCTCCCTAGATTCGTGTTCTTCTTGTCATTATGCTTTCATTTCGTAATATAATCAAATAGCCTTGTGAGAGCACCCTCCTGTCTGTGTGTGTCATTGTGTACCTCTTTCAACTTTTGAACCAGTTGACGTATTACAACTGTTTCCACAAATGCGGACATAGTCTACGCAGTATCGCATTGAAGGACAATGTGTCTGAGTTTACAAATAACTAAACATAACATAATGATGAACTTCTTAGTTTGCACTCTTCATCTAACATTGTCATTCTGTGACCTGGAGAGCTATGCCGGCGGTAGTTTAACTACTAGTAGAGTCACCCATACTGGAAAGGTCAAAGGGTAGAGTCCAGACTAAGAGAGATACCCTGGTCCCCCAGGTTGGGGGTTGGGCATGAGGCTAACAATCTCATCCTGCAAAAATAATTGTGTTCAGAAACATAACAACCAGCCTCGGGTCATCCATTCCTATGGCAGCACACACTGGTTGTGGAAACTGGTTGTAGAGGAGGCCAAGGCTCACCCAGGGCTTTACCTCCGAGTGATAGGTAGGCAGGTACCTAACATTGTCGTGGTGATTAAGTAGAACAGAATGATGTGGTTAGGGAAGGTAACAAGCATGAGAAAATGAGTAAAAAATTGTGAAAATTTGAAGAATAAAAACAAATCAGGAGATCTAAGAATGAGAAAATATGATACTTTTTTTTATTTCTGTCCTTTACTGACAATCAGACTGTACAATCTGTAAGTCAATGTGCTGACTGGTGTACAATTTAATAACTATTTATTGTACACAAATTATGATATGATGTGTAAGTTGGATTCGTTTGGCGAAGTAATGGAGTTGAATAGCGCATTCATGTGAGCACGGTAATGAAATATCACATTTCATAATGGGCGTTTAATTTATTGACCAACTGAGCAACTGTTAGGTATTAAAATGTAACGCTGATCGATGCAGTTAATTATGTCTAAAGAACATGACAAGTAATGTCCCTCTTTAAAATTATCCACATTTATTTGCTGATACTAGTGGAACGGGCATTGAGAATTCAGGGATAATATTCGTATTTTTTTACGTAAACTTTGGCACTCCTGTATTACAAATTCCGTTGCTTTCTCCCGTAATTATTTCCAGCCCATCACATTATCAGATGACATATCTATTTCACCATTAATTCTGTCTTTCATGAATTGCCCGTACAGATAGCCCGTCATGAACCATCTCCTTTATTCGCTTGTCCTTTACTATATACTGTAAAGATTACGAATATTTGAAGCAGTTAATGTCCAGCCATTCGCAACCATTCCTGCTCTTGAGATTAGTTCATTGTTCACACGTCATTTCATAACAACACCACTCACTGCAATAATGCCTTCTGTCGACTTCCCTGCAGTGCACTGCACTGAACTGGATTCAAATGTGACTCACTAACTAGCTAATTAATTCACTCACTGGCTGCACTGAATGACTGAACGCTGGCTGACTCACTACACACTTATCTGCTCTGCCCTGCACTGAACCGAACTGAGGCCAAGTTACGAAAGATTTACAACTGTTTTTATAGGTGTACGTCACCCATCAGGGAAGTTATAGTATATTAAATAGCGGCCTCGAAATTCGTCAGCTGAGGGGTTTCTCGAACGTATCAGAAAAGGGGTCTCGATATCTCGATCGTACGAAATGCGATAGTAGACCAGGCGACGAGAAAGCTACATGCTCGTCTCTCGCAGAGTGTTATATTCTTTGAAGTTCTAGCTAGTTTTATAATAACACTGCCGAGATCATCCATATTTCGGGCTAAGAATGGACACTGTTGATAGTTCTGGCATAAAAATTTTTAACTTCGCATTTATTGCATGATTTTAAAGTAATACATTCTTAAACTTGTAAAATAGTATAATTTATTGCTTTAGAATATTTAATGCATTCGTATAATATTAATGAGAGATTTACTTATATCATAACATTTTCCCGTGTCCGCGCTATTTGAGGAACGGAACCTATGCAAGTAGCTCAAGTTATTCAGTGTTCGAGAGAACTGGGAGCAGGTACTGCGCATGGATACAACAATAAATTTTTATTAGTAATAAAATGAAGGACTCGGATTTCATCAAGTGAGCAGCTTTCGTGTCTTTTCTTCTTCTTCTTCTATGCTCTCTCTTGCTGCCCCCCATTACTGCGATGGCCTGCTCCAGTTTTACTGCTTATCTTTTCGGTTTATGGCCAGCTGCTACTCACGGATGTATCATTGATTTTCAAAGAGTGAAAACTGAGTCCTCCTAGGATGGCAGTGACGTATGTTTATATATGTACCATATTTACGCATGTATAGGCCGCGTGCGTGTATAGGCCGCAGCACAATTTTCAGAGAGAAATTAAAGAAAAAATAATTTTCTTGGAATATTATTTCAGGAGTAGAAATTATTCCGAGTTGCGGAGAAACGTTCCATCCGCTCTTCGCTGCTGCCCCGGTTTCCTCGATCTTTGAACACCCTGTATTACTAATTATGAATATATTTTTTTTTAAAATGAAGTGTAATTTCGAATATAAGCCGCACCCCAGTTTTCCTCTTGAATTTTTGGCAAAAATTGTGCGGCCTATACATGCGTAAATACGGTATATACATATTGCTTTTAATTTAGTACAGTAAAGTAGACTATGATAGCATCATGCAAACTCATACTTAGGACATATGAAATCGCCAGCCATACTGACAAGCCTTTCAGCCTAGATCCCACCTTTTTAAAAAGTAAAGGAAGACATGAAATCACCCTCCTGCCATAATTTTAGTTAGAAGGCTTATGAGATCATCTTGTTGTCTGTGTGTTCACACCCCTTAATTTTTGTTTCTCTGTGAGGTCCGTAACGTATCAAAGAAAAGTAGGCTATTAGTTCTTCCCAAAACTTCATGTTTTATTTACTTGTTTAGCTAGATGGTCCCTATTTGTACAGTTTATGGTAGAATGTATGATGTTAATTTATATCCACTTTGACGGAATTTCTCAGTATTGAGTAAGGCAAAAAGGTAGGGCCGCGCCATAGCTCAAGCGGTTAGTAGCTGGTTTCTCACCGCGGCGGCCAGGATTCGATCCCGGGTCTGGTCAAGTGGGATTTATGGTGGACAAAGTGCCACTGGTGCAGGTTTTTTTTCCGAGTACTTCGTTTCCCCTGCCAATCTTCATTCCACAAATTGCTCCACAATCATCCTCACCTATCATCTGGGGCTGGTACAATAGGCCAGAAGTGGCCGCAGTACAAGGGACTTAGTCGCACTCCACTAGCAATAAAAAAAAAGTAAAAAGGTCAAGCTGTCCCCATGCTTAACTAATTAAGCCATGAAGGCGTATGGGGGAGTGGATATATAGGTCCATATTTTCTTGATCTTTATTTTTAGAAAATAATTTTTATGCTGTACTATATTCATAGTCGGTGTCAGTAATGCAGACGCACAGGGTCGAACAAGTGGGTGATTGGGAATGGTGCACTTAACTGGACGTGGAAGTAAGCGGTCATGGCTTAATTTAAGATGCTGTCCTGGAATTTGTCTGGATGACTGAGGAAGGCGCAAGGAACCTCAGGGTGCTCGGTGCCCTGGCCGTGATTCAAACCGGCCACTACCCGCATGTAAGTCGGAGAAATATTACGGCTTGAGAAAACTTACTCGGTAATCTTAGCGAAGGAGATAAATAGTTAAAGAGAATTATTTTTCGAAATGCAGCCTATATATATATATATATATATATGTATGCAGTAAAGTAACTTTCGTTTTTGAAACTTTTTCTTCAGTAACACTGTTTGGATACGTCAAATTAGTTTATGGCGTGCCTAGCGAAAGCCAGGCGCCAGTGTAAAGCATTAACGGAGTACATTAACTGCTCGTGCTTGCTGAAAGTAAAAGAATGAAGAAAAGAATAGAAGTGAAAGAGAGAGAGAGAGAGAAAGTGATGTAAAGGCGGAAGAAACGGTACAGTCACAGAGTCACAGAGGTTTAATTTGTCCTTCTATGCGTTTTTATTCTTAGTGCTAACTGGATATAACATATATATTTAGAATCAAAATGTCATTTTTGTTTCTGTGGCTACCCCTCTGTCGCACAGATTTAGAAGCGCAATTCAGCCACTGTCACGTAACCCAGTTTATGTCAACCAGATGGCGTAGACAGTGGCTTGGTAAACTGTGCCTGCAAACTAATGATGTGGTTTCAACGGGCTCTGTCTCCAAATACCAAAAAGACATCGCAATGAATTTTGTACCTTTACATTCCTCCGTTCAGACAGTTTAACGAGCGGCCAACAGCAAGCCGTCTCACCGCGGCATTTAAGACATGTGATGAGATTTCTCTTGGCAGGGCATGTAGTACGAATGGGGGAGAAGAGGAACGCATATAGGATATTGGTGGGAAAGCCAGAAGGAAAGTGACCACTGGGAAGACCAAGACATAGGTGGGTGGACAATATTGTAAGGGATCTTAGAGAGATAGGATAGGATGATACGGATTGGATTGATCTCTCTCAGGATAGAGACAAATGGAGGGCTCTTGTGAACACGGTAATGAACCTCCGGGTTCCATAAAATGCTGAGAATTTCTTCAGTATCTGCAGAATTGGCGGCTCCTCAAGAAGGGCTCAGCTTCATGAGTAAGTAAGATGGGATTAGGAGAACATTTGTTGGAAGATGGATTGGCAGTGGAGGTTCAGTTCTGTGGCCACCTGCTAGACTTGATTTGGCAATGAGAACATTTTCCGTTTGGAGATATGTAAAGAACTGATTTACATCGAGAGATTTTGAGACCTGAATTATTTGAAAGCAAGAATAAAAGAAGCCGCTGAACACGTGACAATAGATATGCTACAACGTGTGTGACAAAAAGTAGATTGTCGATTGGACATATATAGGATGACAAACGGGGCGCATTCCAAAATTTACTAGTTACGTTCAAAATTATTTTAGGTGAATTTCGAAAAACGTATCAATTTCTTAAATATGTCTTTCGTCTTCTCTAAATATTGGTTCTCGACACCTCACCATTATTTTCCGGACACCCTATAAATTCATTCATTCATCAGTAATCTGTCAAGACGACAGGTCCACAGTCTCTTCCAAAAGAGTTCCTCCACTTAATGCGATCTAGAGCTTTCTCCTCCAAATGAAAATATCCTCATCTGTCCCCAAGGTCATCCAGCATCTTCTTACCTCTTCTTCCTTGTCTTCTGGTCGCTTCTATCCGCCCCTCTATCTTTCCTTCAATAACTTCTTTTAGAAGGCAGTTACCGCGTAAGATATGACCAATCCAATTAGCCTTACGTTACCCTATAAATATACAGATTTTGATTGCGCTATATTTCAGTTCTAACCGCGGTAACTCGGGTCAAATTTCAGGTCAAATAAAGTTGGATTTGTGGAGGTCTTATTGGCACTGGGCATATATTCTCCGTGTATTTTGATTTTCCCTGCCACTTCACGTTCCATCATATGCCCCACTTCGTTCGCCCATCCGATATTGGTACACTGATCCATTTACAGTCTGAATACCAAGGGATACATCCCATTCCGAGAATAAGAAGCTTGTAAACAATATGTAGAAACGTGGATCGGGCTAGGGAACGCATTTCCTTTTAATCTTCTTCTTCATAAGGCTCGACAGCTTCATTTCTTGAACGCTTTGGCCTGCTCAACAATTTCCTTCCAACTACTTTTGTCCTGTGTGCGCGTTGTCCAGTTATAAATTCCTAAATCCTTTAGATCTTCCCTTACGTCATCTTCCCATCTAATCATAGGTCGGGCTCTCTTTCTTATAGCGTGTGGCTGCCAGTCATATATTCTTTTAACTGTTCGTTCAGCCTCCATCCTTGAGATATGTCCAAGCCAACTTATTCTTTGGGCTTTGATGAAGTTTATTTTGTTCCTTCCTTTATTAGAGTATCTAGTTCATTTGCTTTAGTTCTCAAGGAGCCAGTATAATATTTGCTTTTAATATTTATCCGTAATTAACTGAAGTAAACTTAAATGTAGGTCAATGTTGCATGCAACGTTTGGTACGGTATGCCGAGAGCACCTCTTGATGCTAGTCCTAGCAGGAAAGAGAATCTCCTGTAATTTATATTCTGTGTTACGAATACATATCACAGGAGAACCCTGTTACAGCAGCCAGGGAGCTGGACTGCTTCAGCATTACGACTGGGTACTCTGCCAAGATTATTATATTCTAATGCGTTTTACATGGTTCCGGACGTACAAACTGAAATTGAAGTGGCATAAATGCAAGGTTGGAAATATCACGTTACCTTGTGCTTGTCAGTCCCTCCAGTAAGAGACCAACGCCCATAAAACACGATGAGAGGAAAAGAGAATCAGAGCTTCTGTCTCTCTAGTTGTCATGGTAACCAACGATCCGGCCGGCAGCCTTTCTCACCCCAGTACACCTTTGTCTGCCATTACTGTGGTAACGGCTCTTCCGATTTATAGTAGTCAGCGATCAGAACTTCCTGTAATTATGAACAAAGGAGAGAGAGATTCATTCAAACTCCGGATCTCAAGAAGAGAAATATGTAGATTCGGCATCATATAATTCACATAAAGGGGGGGGGGAGCCCAGTTGGGTCCACTCGACACGGCGGCCACTGATTGGCCTATTGTACCTGCTCCGGGTGATTATGATGATGGAGAATTTGGTGCAAAGAAGATTGGCAGGGGAAATCAAAGTACTCGGAGAAAACCTACCCCAGCGCCACTTTGTCTACCACAAATCCCATTTGACCAGACCCAGATTTTGAACCCGGACCGCAGCGGTGGGAAGCCAGCGACTAACCTCTTGAACTATGGCGCGGCCTTTCGGCATCATATAACAAAAGCAGGATGAGATGGGTGGACATGTAGCACGAATAGGTAAGATGAAGACTTGATAAATCAGAAATGAAGACATCGCTTGGTAGATATAGATGTAGCGCTGAGGCTATTATTAATTGCTATTTTAATTGTAATTCTGGCCTCATTTTTTTTACTTTAAATTCTCCCGAGTTCACGACTTAATTATAAGATGTATCTCTGTCAGTATCTGTTGAGATCTGCTTTCTCATGGTTAGCGAAGTGGACGGACGTTTGAATGTATTGCTGAAACCAGCAGCAGTTACGAATCCCACAAATATTTTTATTGCAAATAGAAACTATGCGAATGTTTTGCTGGGCATTGGCTATCGTTTGAGGTATACTTGATTTAATGGGAATTGGTTTTACTGTCGCCTTTGTGTGTCTATCTATCTATCTATCTATCTATCTATCTATCTATCTATCTATCTATCTATCTATCTATCTATCTATCTATCTCTCTCTCTCTATCTGTGTATCTATCTATCTATCTATCTGTGTATCTGTCTATCTGTGTATCTATCCATCTATCTGTCTATATATCTGTCTATCTAACTGTCCGTCTATGGCTCTACAGCCTTTTGTTAGACCTTGGCCGCTTTTTCAGTTTCTTAGTCCTCTACACAATCAGTAGGACTCCTTGGACGAGTGGTCAGCCCGTCGCAAGGCCGCTACCATACAGAAGAACACAGACACAGAATAAACGCACACATACTTTCACGCTTCGATTGGGATTCGAACCCATGATCCCAGTGTTCGAGCTGTCGAAAACGGTTCATGCCTTAGACCGCGCGATCACTGTGAACGGCGGCTATGATTATTATTAAAAATATTTATATATTTTTTTTATTCTAATAGTAATGACGACGGTTTGGGTAGAAGCCGGGACTTCTCAGTACTTAGCCAGAGCGGTAACTACTCGAATGGAGCGGCCAACCACGAAACATAGTGTATATAAAATATACGGCAGTGGGTAACAGTCAGCATAGTACAGATGTAATGAACCAACCACTGTCACGGATGTATAGAGGAAACAACTGGTTCACTTGAACCGTGCACAAGTGCACACACAACGTCTCCTAACGTGACCAGGTGGGTGAGAAGCACGTCATACAAACTTCTTCATTTGGGTGCAGGGTATGTTAGCGTGTCCAGAGAGGGGCTCTCGTGTGTAGGGTGAAATGGACCGTGCCGTGCATCTCGCTGAAGTGTGGCCGGACGTCAGGTGCCGAAGGTAGAGTACAGTCTATGGGAAGGATGTGCAGCACTGTGGAAGCTTTAAGTGCAGTCTCGATAACTTTGTTTTCCTCAAATTCTTGGTGTCTAGTGCTTCGTCAGTAATAGATATCGAGTTGTTCGAATTGTTATCACTGATGATTTATGGTACGCATGTAACATTTGTGTCAAATAAATATTGACTCGAAGTAAAGTGATTTCACTAAACACACCATGACGCATATTAGAAGTCATGTAATGAAACGTAGAAATTTTTATCAGATTTCGCATATTCACATACACGTAAAAACCTCGGTTGGGAGACCTAGCTCTTTGGTAGTGTAAAAAATCGCTACTGAGGTTACTGTGAGATCTGATGGAAGTGATCGATGTTTGAGACGAAACGTCGCCTATAAGCCTACCGTGTATGATATGGTTCGATATTTATGATATCCAATAGCTCATAATGGGTTTCTCTTCATGTGAATTAGTACTTAGATGTGATATGAAGTTATATATATATAAGCCGATTGCAATGTTCTCGCATTCTAAGTCATGAAACGTCTTCGTACGCTCGAACGCTGGGATTGTGGGTTCGAATCCCACTCAAGGCATGGATGTTTGTATGTGTTTAATCTTTTTGTGTAGGAAGCGGCCTTGCGTCGGGCTAATCCCCTGTCCAAGGAGTCCTACCGACTGTCTAAGATTAAGAAACTGAAGTGAAACGAGCGTTTCACGGATGCCCTATGCTCCAAAGTGAGAGTAGCAGGAATAGATAGATAGATAGGCAGGCAGGCAGGCAGGCAGGCAGAAAGACAGACAGACAGACAGATAAATAGATAGATAGATAGATAGAACATCTGCTAGTTAAAGATCCCTTCCTCTTAATAAAAGCAGTATGTAGGTACAGGAAAGCAATAAGCGCCATTTAACTGTCAGTCTTCATCACTATTAAGAAGGAAGATATAATAAAATTATAGTATTTAATATTAATTTATATTGACTCTTCTAAAAGTGAAGTAATATTGACTGTGCGTGCGGCACATTGGAGTCACTGCATGTTCGACCGCTTCGAGCACCCCAGATATCACCTGCCTCCATTACTTCAGTCTGTTAATACAAGGATTTAAAATAGTTATGTGACGTTGATATTTTTGCCGTGTCTTTTCATGTGTCATAATTTTTAACTCTGTAGTATCCTTTAATCTCTGGAATTAAGGAGCTTCATCTTGTATAGTGCAACGATACTGATATTTTAAAAAAGTTTTGAAATAAACCAATACCGGGCAGGTAATTGAAACAAAATAACGAAGAAAGCGTTAGGCACGGTGCGACAGACAGTTCAGGTATGACTGCACTGAACCGCAATGAAGACGGCGACGAACAGCGTCCCTGGACCGACGTGTGGCCTGACTGCAGCCCCGAGGACGCAACGACTCAGCCTAGAATTCCTCACAATTCAAGAAAGGTAGGACTTCATATCGGAGCTTCTAAGTGCGTTTAAGACTTAGATATTTTGAAGCTTCATATCTGCTATACTGTCACGTATCCTGGTAATGCGACAAGAAATCAATGGGTTCCGGATTAGGCGAAGCTGTTTATTGGATAAGTTGTTTACAATTACAGTCACAGTCACTCTGAAATAGCGTCTTCCAGACAATGCGACCTGACTAGTCCGTCGTGTCTTTGCTCTTTGTCCTTGGATCTGCTGGTTGCTTCTGTTCCCATCTCTGCTCTGTTCTGGTCTCCGCTCTGTTATTACCTCTTCTCAATTCTCCTATGTTCTGTAATTCGCTCTGTTCCGTTTGGTCCATTATATTGTAGTCGTCCGGCATAGAAGACACCTTCTTCAAAGGTTCCGTTTAATGTGTTCTATCCGCCGGTAGCTAGTGTATTCGTTGACGCTGGAACTTCACTGGTTCTGGTTTTCACTTGGGTGGAAACGTCTGTTATGTAAGCTTGGTCGCGTGAACCTCTTTCATTGTCACCCCGACGATACGGAACCGTGGATACCGAGCCGTTGCTTAACACTGGACGCCCACTCTGACTCAGACATTCTGGCTTTTAGGCTACGTGCCACAATACTTTAGCTTGATAGGGGTCTTGACGCCAGATTTATGTGTAAGTAAAATTAGTATTGACGTTAGTAGTCCGGACATGTCACCTTCTAGACTACACAAATCACGAAAATCAGTATGCCGTTTCATTGTTTGTAAGATAAAATTAATGAACATGTTTATTGCTACTAGCAAGTCTTATCAAATTTTCAATGTGGTTTACAGGAATAATGTCTTTCTGCGGAATAATTGAATGATAGAAATTACTTAATACATAACAGTTATGACGGCTTGAAATTTTGAATCTAGAATATTAATATTATATATGTATTTATTAATCTGTGTTTGTCTGGAAACATCTTCTGACACAGATATAATTCAGAGAGAAAAACAATTAAAAAACGTCTTATAGACTATGACGCGAGAGTACGAACCGGATTCAGATAGCTAAAGATACGGTCCATTACTGGGCTTCTATGAACATATAATGAAATTTCGGGTTCCGTAAATGAATAGAAATTTCATGACCAATTTAATGACTAATACCTTCTTAAGATAGAGTGTGACACTGAGGTTTATCAGACTAAGAAACTACCAGTAACAATAAAAAACACGAAGATATGCCTTACAACTGCGACATTAGAAGCCTTACGTAATTGTTTTGCATTTTGATAGCATCGAACTTTCCTCTAATCCCCAAGTTTGATTAGCTGAACACTACCAGAGTGCTCTACATCAGTACCAAATGAATTATTCAGTTAGAATGAACGTTAAACTAATATTCATATAAGATTCGATAAGCTGCGCAGGAGTTATGAAATATTACGGAATAAATCCTGCCCAAACTTGTGTCGACTTGTATCCTTCCGGATGATGAATTAAACATCTGGGACATCGTCTTCATGCCTGCATGATGCCAGTTGTAATGGGCCCTCGAGCGTTATGACTAGAGGTAGCTACTTCAGCGAGATGTGCCAAGCTGCATGGCTCACAAGGACATCACTTGTCGTGTATGTGCACACAGATTCGTGTGCGCTAGTTGTAATACACACATCAGGGAAGTAATTGCTTTTCATGTTTCCTTTTGTGTAATCATCAGATATTTGTTTAAGGACCGTGAATAAAACTTTAGGAACTAAGTTACATGCATGTAAAGGCCGCGCCATAGCTCATGCGGTTAGTCGCTGGCTTCCCACGGCGGCGGCCCGGGTTCGATCCTGGGTCTGGTCAAGTGGGATTTGTGGTGGACAAAGTGGCGCTGGGGTAGGTTTTCTTCGAGTACTTTGGTGTCCTCTGCCAATCTTCATTCCATCAAATTCTCCATCATCATGATCACACGGGGAAGGCTATAATAGGCCAATCATTTGCCGCTGTGCCGAGTGGACCCAGTTGGACTCCACCCCCCACTAAGCGAATTAAAAAATAGTGATGTGTGTGGACAATTTTCGCCACTTATTCCGGATTACGGAAAAAGATAAACCAATGTCAGACTTCTGAAATCACTCCTACTGTCCGTCTCAAATTTTCGCTTCATTTGGTACTTCTTTGTTTATGCATTGTATTTGCCAGTGAATGTAATCCAGTCTTCAGAGGTATAAACACTTCTAATTCTGATTAATAGCTGTGGTACTGTTAATGTGACCTGAGACATAACTTCGCATGGAGAAATGTAATTCCGTCCTGGTTACTTCTGTAAAGGAATGCGTATCTTGTAAAGCGTCAGCCGTACATCTACAGTTTCTTAACACCGACGTAAATTGGGCTCTATGTGATCCACAAAGCATAGTACTTATTTGAGCAATTCATAGTTGTTCAACCCATAAGGAAACTCCCTTTTCTTCTAGAACATCAACATTAATACGTCGTTCACAATAACCCGCCTCTGGATCCTATCTCTTTCACACCCTCGAACCAGATTCGTGTAACATATGACTTATGATTTAGACTTTCATTTCCAGGGCAACGATTTCCTAGGCTTCGCTGCCTAGGAATTGCTAGCCGTTGTATAACATTGGATGAGTTCTGATTCCAAATATTCCGGCCCTAGGCGGCACGTCACAATATTATTCTGTATGCTATAGCTTTTTTTATGGAAACGTCTTCCTGTAGATACGTTATGATAACAGAAAATATTCCCATCAGGACTACGGAGGCAATCCCTTCATTAATAAATAGATGTAAATTATGACGTCTGGTCGCTCCGGAAAGGATAATATTATGACGAATCCTAAATAAACAGAATGTGACGGCACGAACTGGGTTAAAGTTACTCGGGATAGGTTCCAATGGCATGCCCATGTGAATACAATAACGAACAGTGGCGTTGCGGAGAAGGCTAGCAATTTCCGGACCAGCTAATCGAGTTATAGTTCTTCAGAGAGGAGTGTACTCTAAGCAAATGATCAAGGACAGTTCGTTTCGGATTTTCAATTAAAATCTTGTATACATTTCCCAACTCTCACCTGTGTACCACATACCACACCCAACCCATCCCCCTTTATGTAATCACCTAATATTTGCTTCTTCTTCTTAAGAGAGAGTTGGTAGGACTCCTTGGACGAGTGATCAACCCTGTCGTAAGGCACACACGGGACAACACAAAGGCAGAAGAAAAGCGGACAAACATCCATGCGTCGAGTGTGATTTGAACCCAGTATTTGAGCGAGCGGAGACATTTCACGCCTTAGACCGCGCGGCCTCTGTGATCGACACTCTAGTATCTAAGAGCTTAAACTCATATTTGCTGTAACTCTAAATAGGACGCAATAGATGAGATTTACGATTTTTAAGAATCTCTGAAAAAAGTATTGAAATATCTCATTTTAAATATAATTTCTAATATGAGGCAGAAAATTCTGGGCCTTACCTTGAACTCATTTTAATATATAATACTTACTTTGCCTATAATTATTTTGAAATACAGTAAAAATTGTGGCCATGAATTCAGGTGACATGAATTTGATAAAATTATGTCATATGTTTTTGTTAATCTAAGTGTCTCTCCATTTATACATTTTTAATTGTTCCTGTGCTTAACTAATTAAGCAGTACTTCATGAAGGCGTATGCTGGAGTGGATGTATAGATCCACATTTTCTTAACCTTAAGCACTAGCTTGAGGTGAGTGGTCAGCTTCACGCTCCACATTTTAGAACTTTAATCTTTCCTTATGTCAAAAATGTCTCGAAATACATTTCGAATAATCTATTTAATCTGTTAAGTCCTTGCGCACTAAAACAGGTTTCATATTTTACTTCACATTGGATTTCCTCTGTGCAACAAATGCTTTTACAGAATAATGAAGCTTCAGTCTCTACATTGTAATAATATTTCCATTTTGTGAAGTAGACTCTTGAATATCCGGGAAGGATGGAAAAGAAATTTCCTCGGATTATTGTTGAAATGGATATGTACATGCACGTTTGTTAGTGTAGTTTACTTCGAACGCTATTGGTGGAAATATGAGTGAGGTTTCTGAGATGCTCCTACTCCATGAGTGCACATTAAAAAGGAAACCAAACCAAGAAATCCTTCTCGAGTGTTCAAGTACATTTGCAAACCCAAGATGAAATTCCCTTCAATTTGTACTTGTTACTTTTTCAAACTCAAGCTCATATAAAGTTTGTGTTTCGATACTGGACAAACGCGCCGATCTTGTAAACAGAGCATGGATAATCCGTAAGTCGGAAGATGCGAATTTCTTATAATCTGCCTTCGGTTAATGTGAGTCTCTACATTCCGAAATCTAATTCGGAGTATGCCGGTCACGGTAGCCGAGCGGTCTAAGGCATGTACTGTCTTCGCTCGCTTGGAAACCGGGATCGTGGGTTCGAATCCCACTCAGGGCATGGATGTTTAGTGTGTGTGCGTTTTTCTGTGTTTCTGTACAGGTAGAGGCCTTGCGACGAGCTGATCACCCGCCCAAGGGGTCCTACCGAATGTGTAAGATCTAGAAAAACCGAAGTGAACGGAGAAGTTCATGGAGGTAGGCCTAGGCCCACTGGGGCTGTAGTGCCAAGGAAAAAACAAATTCGGAGTATAATACGTTTTAGTAACAGGACCCGTAGGTTCTGTAGTCCTGTCGTCGAACATGATTCTATTCACATTTCATCCGTGAAATCTGTCTTTTTAAGACCCATCTTAAGATTATTCCTCTATATCCTTCTCGGTCTTACAAATTAACGTTTCTCAAGAATTTTCTATGCTCTCCTAATCTTCACATCTCTTTCACCCACGCACCAACTACTACTTGTTACTATATAGCAAGGAAATATAATTATAGAAGACTTGAGGTTTTCATGGCCACATGTGTTCAGATTAAGTTTCGCTGATTCATGACACTTGCAATCTTACTGCTGGATTCCAAGATGGAAAGAGCATGTTCCCCGAAACGGCGTGACAACACAAAAACCATAACTTTAATATGATTATAATTGCGCATAACGAAGAATATTATCACGTGTAGGGGTAGTGCCTAGGTCCAAAAAATGTGGATCTATACATCCACTCCCCTATACGCCTTTATGGAGTAATGCTTAATTAGTTAAACACAGGAAAAACTAAAAAAAGAAAATGTAAATGGGGAGACACTTAGATCAGTAACAATGTATCATATAATATTATTGGATGATTGGATTTATGGGATGCCAATATTACAATTATAGTTGATTATAACACCTCACACCTCTGACTCCTCCTGGGTAAAGAATCTCTCGCTGTTGTATTAATCTCGGACTGGTCTCTAGTCTCCCGCTACTCAGTACGACTCACTCATTTCTCTGTCTGGTAAATTCCTCTCGTTTCTAACACTTCAGGAGAACCAAATAGAGGTCACCGTTTTCAAGGGTTCCAAGTCAAAGTTACTTTACGACTGGCGGGTTCCAGTACTGTGTTTGTCTACTTTATGTTGGCTACGACTACAGTACCCTGGTAACTAAATCCGCTTCCCAGCAACGGACATGTATTCGTTCATAGCGTAACACTTCGGAACCTGTTTAGCTAACCGTTACTTAGCAATTGTCGTCCTCTTTGACCTCACTATTCTGGCTGTAATACGTCATATCGCAATATTATTTTTTTCTGAATATCTTGATTTATTCAACGAAAGAACGATTACCTGCTCACAGGTATAAACTGTACATGTTTGAAGTTTCAGAAACACCGGATGCTGTGTCCGTATGTGTGTGTCATAAAAGTAATTCGGTTAATGTGTTTTCCAGTTTGAATAATGGATCATTTGGGGCTACTAAACACAATCATTGCATCCAAGTAAAGCAGAAGCAGGATAGTATCACAGCAAATAATGGTACGCTCGTGCATTAGACTTGAGTCTCCAAAATGCACTACGTATAATATAATTTCTCTCGCTACAGTTCTCGTATCTAAATACATAGTTTCAATATTTATACCTTTTATTTTATACAGATGTGAAAGCTTGTCTCTGGCCCTAGGGCAACAAATTAATTGGAAGTGACTGAAAATATGGTATATAAAAGTACTTGGTCCTGAATTAGGGAGGTAAAAAAAGCAAGGACAAATTACATTGCGAGGAGCCTTATAACATGCAGAGCCTCTTCCTTACAAAATATTTATTTTTCCACTGGCTCTACATCCCTCTTGGGCCATGGCCTCTGATTTTTCAGTTTTGTGATCATTTTACAGACGGTGGGACTAATTGGACGAGTGTTCAGCTCGTCACAAGGCCTCTACCTAAACAAAGGAAAACACAAACACAGAATAAACATATACACATACTAAACATCCATGCCTTGCGTGAGATTCGAACCCACGATCCCGAATTTCGAGCGAGCGAAGACAGTACATGCACTTGACCTCTTGGCTACCGTGACCGGCCATATTATTATTATGATACTAAAATCTAGGAGGATAATTTGGACAGGAAGTGTGTTATGTATGGGAGAAACCGGAAGCGCATTCAGTATTTTAATCGGGAGACGTGAAGAGAGAAATCACTTGGGAGACCTAGGCATAGGCGTATTTGGAGGATAACAATAATATATACGAGTACATATATTTAAAAACTAGGATATGAGGGTGTGAACTTGGTTCGGCTGACTCAGAATCAGGCACAGTGGCGAGATCTTACGAATAAAGTAGTGAACCTTCGGATTTCGAAAGAAGAACAAAATCCCTTGAGCAGAGGAGCCTACCCTCAGCTCATCGACAAGAATTCTGTTTCAAGGAGTTGATTTTTATCTGTCACTTACCCACACACATATATAAATAATCCGCTTATTGTTATGATAATTGATGCTAGCGAATACTCTTGATAGTATCTCAAAATCTGAAATATTAAAATTGCACACAGCAAAATTAAGGTCATATTTAAAACGATAAACTATGCAATAACTGTACCTGAATAGTAGAGACGTGGAATATAACGATCATTACTTTTCTAGTACAGTCGAAGTGTATTCATAAGCAGGTGGAACAAATAATTTTTTTTTCCTTGGCACTACAGCCCCAGTGGGGCTAGGCCTACCTCCATGAACTTCTCCGTTCACTTCGGTTTTTCTAGGTCTTACACATTCGGTAGGACTCCTTGGGCGAGTGATCAGCTCGTCGCAAGGCCTCTACCTGTACACAAACACAGAAAAACGCACACACGCAAACTAAACATCCATGCCCTGAATGGGATTCGAACCCACGATCCCGGTTTCCAAGCCAGCTCAGCTACCGTGACCGGCGGAACAAATAATAATACAATTTTTTTACAGTTTGATGTCCGTTTCGGTCGCTCTTATCGTGGCTCTAATACTTGGCTACTGCAGTAAATCAACTTGGAGCGTCAACTTATGTAGACCAACCCGATGGGAATCCTGTTACACGGCAATGACTTACGACCCAGCTCTTTCCTCTTTGAGTGGCATAGTTTTGGTATCAGGTGTGTAGTCCTCTTTTACGTCAGTCCTCTAACTAGATCCAGAAGGGTCTTTGAAAGCGACCTAATATAACCACAGCTGGTCTCTATCTTGGTTTGCAACAAGACTCTCCACTTATCCTCTGTTAATTGGCTGTTGTAGTCCGTTCAGTGTCCTAAGGTCATTTGTTATGATGCCAAATTTAGTACATTTGTTCCTTTGGGATTAAGAATTAATTTCAGTGTAACAGTTTCTCATAATTTCCAAAATATAGGAGGGTGAAATTACATGGATAGATATTCTCACGTGTATTAGTGATTAATAATGCGGGTTCTAGATTGGATGAAGGGGTTTACTTACTCCTGATACACACCACCAGTAATTACGCGTAATTAAAGCGCTATCGCCATTGCTGCACTTTATAATTCACTCTTACACACACACTAGACGTCTCTTGGTAACCCAGTTAAAACACAGAAATATAACAGTCTCACCGATTTTTTTTTTCCTTGGCACTACAGCCCCAGTGGGCCTAGGCCTACCTCCATGAACTTATCCGTTCACTCTCACCGAATTACACACTCTAAATATTACATATAAAGGCTTCTCTTCAAAGCCACACTCTTTCAACAAACTCTAAACTACACTGCACTGAACTGCACTGTTACTACACTGTCAAAGTCGAAGTCAAAGTCACATTGCGACTGACGGTCAGTCTTGGTGTCGAGCCCCATCTGGGGCTCATGACCAGATATTTTTACTTTTTGTCAGTTACGGTCTTGTTTTTGTGGACCGCCATCTCTGACGAGAGGACGGGTCTGTCTTTTATATATGATGCTGGTCCTTGCCAGCTCAGTCTTTCTCGGGTCTCAGTCGCTTGGGACTCGCGACCATATTTTAGTGCCTCAGATTTGAGACTTCGCTTTTTATCTCCTCCTACAGCTCGCAGGGTCACGGTGGAGGTATTTGACCCTGCATCCACACGGGTTTTATTGCACTGCTACAACAGGTCTTTGTTATATAGGCTTCGCACGGATCCCATAGAAACAAATCACGTGATTCCTAGACAGCGACTTCATTGGTGCGCTGACTGTTGTCTAACAACGAGCAATAACATGCGTCCACTGACAGCTTCCACTTTTGAAAGATGGAACGTTTTTACCGAGCCGCTGCCTAGAAACGCTTAGAGCAAATACAATATTTTAAATCCGACTACAGCTTTCAGCACTGCATTAATTCTGTGAAATGGATGGAAATAACTTGCATAAATGTCTAGACCATATACATAGTGGAGCTTAAGATGGGCATCTTCTTACCGTCTTTAGGCCCTGTCACTTATAACAACTGCAAAATTTAGCAATATCTTAAACATCGGCAGTTCAGTGTCAATATATTTGTAATTATATATATATTTCCCTTGGTACTACAGCACAGTGGGCCTAGGTCTACCTCCATGCACTTCTCCGAATTATAATTTAGAGTATGTAATATATTAATTGGGGCACGCGGTAGTGTAGTTAGTTGAGGCACTGTACTAGAAGCCGGAAGGTTGCAAATTGGAGTCCCGATGAGGTCATGGGATGTTTTCAATTGACCTAATCTTTCCAGCCGCACAATGGCCCTGGGGTTCACTAGGCCTCTAACAGAAGTGAATAACAGAAATCTTCCTGTGGATAAAGGGCGGCCGGTGCGTAAGGCTGACGGCCTCACCGCCATCTGTGGGCCAATTGTCTAGAAAATGTGGAAGCTTCGACGTCTCACAAACCTGTGGGGCTCCACGGCTTGTTACAGGTATAGCTTTAGCCTTTTATTGTTATAATTACTGCATATCTAACGTGCGTGTATATTCTTCCAGTCAACTGTGAGAATTAGTTAATTGTAGAACTATGACCTGGCTATTTGTAATAGGATGGAGAAGCATCCGTCCGTCACCCATTAATTTCCTTGAACTATACAATACTGAAATAATAACATTTTTGATGTATTATGACTCCCCGTGTATATGCATGTTGGAATAATTCCACAGTAGCCTAGCGAGTCGTAGAAGGTGACGAGAAATGAACCCGGTGCCTGGGAGTATAATTGGGCTACCCTGTCATTGTGGGACATAAGTACAGAGACCTGAACCTATCGGCTGCTTGTTGAACGCACCGCTGATAACCTTGTTTTCTAAAAATTATTGTTGCGAAATCCAAGGGAGTGAAAACTGGATAAAATATGGCGGTCTTCAAAGGAATGCTGTGGCTCATAAAGGGTGTTTTGCCGATGATGATGATGATGATGATGATGATGATGATGAAGATGACGACGATGTATTATGACAGTTTTATGAATATATATATATTCGTTGACTAAAATTCTGCCTTTTAATACCGTGGCGCCACATACTGATAGCTTGATGCAATGGACGTAAGTAGCGTTTGCACTCTCAAGGCAGGGAGAAATGGAGGACGAAGCTGTGCGTACTATACGAAAGGATAAGGAAAATAGATAAATGAATGAATTATTTCACTTTCTTGGGATAATTAATGCAGATAAATTGTCCCTGTCGGAGACAGTACAGACCAGATGCATTGCATATTCCGTTTTCAAGACAAGTCTTCTTTTAGGAAAGTATCTGAAGTCAGTGTAACATTTGTTGAGCAAACACTGCACTGCGATTTGCTGCCGTTCATTCTCCTTGTTAACCATTAACTGCAATCGGCGCAGTCAAGGCTGAACATAATTTTATGACTTTAAATGTGTCATTAAATTAACCACGAACCCATACGCCACGGTAAAGTTTACTTATTATTATTTTTAGTATTATATAGTTTAAAGAAAGCAGTTTATTTCCTCTACTACGGCTGCAGGATCCCGACATTTTTTATGCCAAACTACCTAGGGACATGTACGACATAAGTGCTATTGGAAAGTTCCCGGACTATGTCTAAAAAAGAAATCAGGCTTAACTTATTCAGTTTTGGCTGTCATCTCCTTCAAATAGTTTCCTTTGTAACATATACATCGGTTCTATCGTTTTGTTCACGCCCCAAAAGTAACGTGGAATTACTTTCCCTTAATGCTGTCGAGTACCGCTTGAGGTTCTCTTTGCATGTCAGGCCTTGGCATCCCCTCTCATCTTCTTTCACCGAGGCAGTTACAAAAATAAGTCCAGGAACTTTCCGATAACACTTTGACTGTTATGACCACATGGGGTGCGTATCTGCTACACACTGGACGATCCTCAAATTTGACCTTCAGCACAAAGTGTTCCTGTTCGCATTGCCATTACCGTGCTGGCTAATGCTGTGCCATCTGCTAACTAACTTATGCAAATAATGTAAGATGTCAGTAAAGCTGCGCCATAGCTCAAGGGATTAGTAGCTGGCTTCCCACCTCGGAGGCCCGGGTGCGATCCCGGGTCTGGTCAAGTGGGATTTGTGGTGAACAAAGTGGCGCTGGGGCAGGTTTTCTCCGAGTACTTCGGTTTCCCCTGCCAATCTTCATTCCATCAATTGCTCCACAATCACCCTCACCTATCACCTGGGGCTGGTACAATAGGCAGGAAGTGGCCGCATTAAAAGGGACTTAGTCCCACCCCACTAGAAATAAAAAAGACGTCAGTAACAACGAGATATAACGTTACTGAAGCCCTGTTCTGAAGAATGGCTTCAACTGTTATTCTTCGGGGAACTAGACGTAGGCCTAGAAGGATAATAGCGGTACTTATAAAATATCTTAATACTCGTAGAAAAGAGGTCTTTTTCACCGAGCAGGTTGATAGGTAACGCTCAAGACTTGCATTTGGGAGGTGCTCAATTTGAGTCTCCATTGGAGTACCGCATAATTAACAGATTTGTTTTTGCGGTTTTTCTCAGCACCTTCAAACAAATTTCAGGCCAGTATCTCGACCAGACCACGACGAATCCCATCCAAATATTTCCCAATTTGACTTTCATCAGTAACACAACCATTCAGCGCCCCAAAATTTAGATGGTGGTGTAGTAAAAAATAATCTAATGCAATGGATATAATACATTTTAAAATTATTTTATTTCCAGTTGTATTCTTAAATTAAAAACCTTGCTGAAACTCTCACACCCTCCATATCCCCCGTCTTTTATGTAATACACTGAGTGTAGTGTTCACAAGAGCTCGCAAATGGATTTTATCTCGGACCAGGTCAATCCATGTAAGATTTGAGGTTTTCAAGGCGGTGTCTATGAAGAATGCAGTATTCTAGGATGTGGTGCCGTGTGTATATATATTGTGTTAACCGACGTTTCGGAGGAACGTATCACCTCCTTCTTCAGGGTATAAAAATCCGCTAGCGAGGAGTCAGCGTGAGCAGGTGGATGATGCTCCGAAACGTCGGTTAACACTATCTACACGGCGCCACATCCAAAAAGACGGCATTCTTCAGGTCAATCCAATTCCAGCTCGTTTCTCGAAGTTTTACTCAAATATTACTCTCTCATCTACGCATATGATCTAAAGAGTCTTCTCGTACATGTGATTTACAGCCTATAGTTTCTCATAGCATTCGTGCTACATTTCGTACCCAACTCATTCTTCTTAATTTGTTCACTCTGGTAATATTTGAGAAGCCTACAAATAGTGAAACTCTTCCGGGTCTCCCATTCTCCTCTTGACGTCCTCCTTCCTCATGTCCAAACACTGTTTTCTGTAGCCTGTTCTCAAACACCGTCAAGGCATATACTTCCCTTAGTATGTTATTAAGATATTATGAAAATAAAAACGGTTATTTTGTAATTATTTCTTTACTTACTTACTTACTCACTCATGGAGCTGAGCGTTTTATGGAACCCGAGGGTTCATTACCCTGTTCACAAGAGCCCTCCACTGGTCCCTATCCTGAGCCAGATCAATCTAATCCATACCATCCCATCCTATCTCTCTAATATCCATTTTAATATTGTTCACCCACCTACGCCTTGGTCTTCCCAGAGGTCTCCTTCCTTCTGGCTTTCCTACCAATATCCTACACGCATTCCTCTTCTCCCCATTCGTGCTACATTCCCTGCCTAACTCGTCCACCTTGACTTGATCATACTAATTATGCTTGGAGAATAGTACAAGTCATGAAGATCCTCATTATGCAGTTTTCTCCAATGTCCTGTCACTTCATCTCTATTCGGTCCGAATATTTTCCTCAATATCCTGTTCTCAAACATCCTCAACAAGTTATGAAGTTCCTCATTATGCAGTTTTCTCCATTGTTCTGTCACTTCATCTCTCCTCGGTCCGAATGNTTGGAGAATAGTACAAGTTATGAAGATCCTCATTATGCAGTTTTCTTCAATGTTCTGTCACTTCATCTCTCCTCGGTCCGAATATTTTCCTCAACATCCTGTTCTCAAACATCCTCAGTCTATATTCCTCACTCAAGTAATTATTTCTTAATATTACGGAAACAGAAAGCCCATCAGTGAGATCTACCGGATGAATACGGCGATAAGTCCATGATTGTGATAACATTCGTGCTCTATCAATGACATTAATTCTTACGTGGTCATGCTGGATGAAGTCCTGCGAATGCCTTATTATCCATATTTGCTACTTGACATTTTGGTGACAAGGAGGAAACTGCATTTGTCAAAGAAAATGAAAGACATCTGTACTTGTTGGAAACATTTTCTGAGGTCTGTGTCTCCTGGGTTTTCCAATGAGAACTTCTTAATTTAAGTTCAGAACCACAGAGGTGGAACTTCAACTTGTCCTCATGTGACCTGACCAGAAAACCAATGGCTGTCTTCGATCTCTTTCCCTGCTTTGATATTGAACCTTTCTCGGATTGTGGGATTCGAGTTTCTCAGAATGGTGGCTATGAAGATTTTTATCTTCTGATATATAATGCCGTATAGTCCATTAAAAGTCAACAGACGTTTCGGAGGAATATAGTATCTGCACTTTCAGGGTTGAAGAATAAGCCAAGAAGAAGCAGCGTGAAGCAGATTGTAAGCAGATCAGAGGCGACATGTTCCTCTGAAACGTCGGTTAACTTTAAATGGAATATACGGCGTTATATCCCGGAAGATACTTGTATAAATCTTCATTTAAATGTTTGATTTCTTTCAATGCGTATGATGTTTAGAAGCTTCATGCCTCTTCTTGTTATTGCATACATCACCTTTAGCAATAAGCTTCCCCACTTTAAACCATTAGTACCGTACAGATATTTAATATTATGCAATTGCATCGACCTGATAGGTCTGTCTGATTTCCGACAGACGCATATAATTACTGAAATTTGTAATTGGCCAGGACCGATTACTTCCCCCCCCCATTTTCATTGCATTATCATGTTTTTTTTAGCTCAATGTTGAATAATGTTCTTGTATTCAAGAGTGAACACACAAATATTATTTATTTGAGGCTCAAGTCACGTATCGGCAAACATACACATACACTGC
>NW_019731981.1:741230-746537 GCF_002891405.2 Cryptotermes secundus | reverse complement strand
TATCTATCTATCTATCTATCTATCTATCTATCTATCTATCTATCTATCTATCTATCTATCTCTTTGGAAAGGGGATTAGCCCGTCCCAAGGCCGCTAACTGTACACAGGACAGCACAGACATCCATGCCTCATTTGGGATTTAAACCCATGATCCCAGTGTTTGAGCGGGCGAAGACAGTTCATGCCTTAGACCGCGCGGCCACTGTGATCAGTCCGTCTACATCTACATCTGCCTAATAATCTTTTCTTTACACGTTCTTTAACCAAACTATTAATTGTATTTTTATTAAAATTGCACATGTCGACTTGTGGATTTACTCTAAGTAATGGCAGGGAATTCTAGGTAGTCACTTCGCTGAGAAGGAAACATGATAATCAGACTGTCGGAAATTCAGCCTGCATCTTCCTTATACAGGTTCTACTTTAATAAATTTCATGTTAAGTACGAAGGTATAAAGGGTAAACTCTGTTCACTTCAAACAAAATATACTATAGCTTTATCGCAGGTGCATATTGCACTGAATTCTTCATAATATCGTTTAGAACGATATATTCATTTTAATAATGTTATTGAAGAATTTTTCAGTTTCACTGTTAACACAATTATTAAGGAAATGGTTGTATTCTCTCTGGTATAACTCTAAAATTAGGCAACAGATCTATTACATTCCCTTGCAGTTTGTGTTAAAAGATTATTTCCATAAGACCACATAACAGGAATAAGATTATAAATCAACAAGTTATTATATAAATATTGGATTCAGTATCCATCCTTACCACAACTGACGCCCACGAAATTATAACGCCCTTTTAGTAAAGTGCGTGATATATCATCATTCGAAAACTTTCTGTCGTTTGAAGGAAATGTTGCATACTGAGAGCGTAAAGCGGTAGAAAATTGTGAACGTGGGTTTACACAAAAGCCATATGAAATCCCACGAATAATGAAGGGTAAGGAGTTGTTTACAAGAAACAAGGAGGCGGAACACAAGTTCTATATACACAGTATTCTGCTTTTGCCACTTTCGTCACAATAACAGAAACTGTGATCGATTGTGCATTATTAACCTCACTTGTTCACTCAGTATGTCCGAATAATGACATAAAGATAACAACATTTTAATATCAGGACGTTAACTTCAGAGGAGAGGCCATAGTAAGGGACAAATGATTGCTAAAATAACGGACTTCTGTGCCACTGGTTTCACACACAGATCGACTCTTTTGAAAAGCCAACAGTTCGTAAATAAACATTTAATAAAAGTTAATATTTAGACATATATGTTCTTCGGTTACTCTTTTGTCTACTTGAGGCATGATCATTCCACGAAACAAATGATTATAGACATTATATAATTATTTCCACATTTAAATTAAACTGCGTTATAATCCTAATTCTATCATTTATTCAAAACAGGAAAACTATTAGCTTTAGATGCATGATTCCCACAGTTCATTGTTACTGTATTTTTGAGAAACCGCCACTGGTCCCCGTCTTGAACCACATGAATGCAGTTAACGTGGTCATACAACGAATTTTCTAATGTCCATTTTAATATTTTACCGTAAAGTAAAGTAGGTAAGTAAAGGTATGCCCTTAACAGGCCGTGGCGCCCGAGAGGGTTGTGAGATGTTGAGGTTCCCACATTCTCTAGACAATCGGCTCACAGATAGCGGTGAGGTTGTCAGTCCTACACGCCGGCAACCCCATTTTTTTTCCTTGGCACTACAGCCCCAGTGGGCCTGGGCCTACCTCCATGAACTTCTCCATTCACTTCGGTTTTTCTAGATCTTACACATTCGGTAGGACTCCTTGGGCGGGTGATCAGCTCGTCGCAAGGCCTCTACCTGTACACAAACACAGAAAAACGCACACACACAAACTAAACATCCATGCCCTGAGTGGGATTCGAACCCACGATCCCGGTTTCCTAGCGAGCGAAGACAGTACATACCCGGCCGCCCTTTACCTCCAGAAATATTCCTGGTACTCTTTTCTGTAAGGGACTGAGTAGACCCCAGGGCCATAGTGCGGCTGAAAGGATTAAGTCAATTGAAAAAAATCCAATGGCCTCATCGGTATTCAATCCCGTGACTTTCGGGCTTATAGTGTCTCAACCAACTATGCTACCGCGTGCCCCCAACATCTTACTGTCTACGTTTAATTCTTCTAAGTGTTTTTTTTTTCTCTTCAGGCTTTTTAAGTAAAATTTTGCTTACATTTGTTTCTTCTGTCATGCGCGCTACACGACCATCCACTTCCTTGATCTCAATTGTAGTAGATGAAAGTAAAGTTATTGTATTCTTCAATTTGGAAAGAAAATGTCTATTGGTATAGCTTGTATTCTCATTTCGTGACTTAGATCAGAGTATCGCCGAGCGTCCGTTCTCATACGACACACGTGCTGTAAGATCAATATAGTTTCACTTAGTGAGTTCTGAAGTCATGACAGCGGGAAGAGGTTTCCTATGTCCCGTCACTACGATTCTTCATATTCCCAGAAGAAATTTGGACAAGACATCGACACGACAATTGGAGATGTTCAGTGGCAGTTTACTAATTTTATTGCAAAGTTTCGCATCGAAATGTTAAGAAAAGTTCAGGAAGTGGCTGCAGCTTTTCCGAGTGTGAAAAAGGGAGGGGATTTAGAATACCCAGGCAGTTTGCTTAGTTATGTTGAACATTGTCAATCGCCTGAGATGTGCCCGTACACAACACCTGAGGCTAGCATAAAGCAACCTTAACATTCAAAATATTTTGGAATCGATCCTGAACTTCTATTAATATCGAAAATAAGAATAAAGTAATTGAAAATGATTGTCGGTATAATAACTATCAATAATTTGTGCTCTTCAATTATAATTAGATCGATAAAGTCAACGAGGATGGGTGGGCAGGGCATGTAGAAAGAATGGAGGCGAAGAGAAATATTTATATGATATTAGTGGGAAAGGCGCCGGTCACGTTATCCTAGCGATCGAAGGTATGGATTGTCTTCGCTAGCTCGGAAGCCGGGATCATGGGATCGAATCCCACTCAGGGCAAGGTTGTTCAGTGTTTGTGTGTATGTGTGTGTGTGTGTGTGTGTGTGTGTGTGCATTTTCTGTGTTTGTGTACAGGTAGAGGCCTTGCGACGGGCTGATCACCCTCCCAAGTAGTCCTACTGAATGTCTTAAGATCTAGTAAGCCAAGTGAAACGGGGAGTTCCATGGAGGTAGGCCAAGGCCCAAATTAGGGCTGTAGCGCTAAAGGAAAAAAGTGGGAAAGGCAAAAGGAAAGAAACCCCTAGGTAGATCAAGACGTTGGTGGGTGGACAATATTAAAATGGATCTTAGAGATATAAGATGGGACGGTACGGATTGGATTGATGTGGCTGAGTGTAGGGACCAGTGGAGGGCTCTTGTGAACACGGTAATGAACCTTCGAATCCTATAAAATATTGTGAAATTCTTGAGTAGCTGCGCAACTGAGAGCTTTTCAAGAAGTACCGAGTTCCGTGGAGTTAGTAAGTTATAATAACAGTGAAAGGAATGAAGGTGAGAGAAAATCAGACGTCTGTATCTTCCGAATTCTAGTTTCGAATCGTATAGAAAACTGGCATTCACTCGGTGTTTCCTCTTGAAAGAAATCCTTGAACATGATCCAGCCTGAACTGCTTAAAAGGGGCGCATATAAGAGGGACAAGGCTCTTGAGTTGTGCGGCTCTCCCGTCTGAAGGAGCATCTCTGAAATGGCGGCGTGATGTGTCTCGCAGGGGTGTATAAAATATTCCGTCCCCGGAATATCCAGTTTTCTCGTAGTGTTCGAAACTGAGCGTAATTCATTGCTTAAGGTGACACTTAAATTTTCTCGGAGGTAAAAATAAAAACTATGGTCTTCTGGGTCATTACACAGTTTGTTGTCCTAAGTGGTTAACAAAGTTTCGGAAAAATGTTGCCTCCTTCTTCAGGGAAGAAATGTCTCAGGACGTAGCAGGTATCCCCGAAACTTTAGTGAACACCTTCGAGATCACACTATGATATCATAACTCAGTAGACCACAATTTAAGTAATATGTATAAGATAGCATGTAATGTTGTTGTGTTTATTTCGAATTTCATTTTATTGGAATTCCCTTACATTTTATTATTTATAAATTGAGAATTAAATCAGTTCCATGAATAAAGTACCTAAAATTACTTGGGAAGCAGCAATTTTACAACAAAAAATTGCAGATGTGAAATCTACGTTTGGAGACTGATAATTTTCGAAGTTTTCTGAATAAAATACGTAAAACTATTTAGGAAGTAAAGGAATTTTGTTACAAGTGGTCCTCGCAAAATATGCGCTATCTACAGATTCCGTTCTTGGCCCCCTTTCCTTAAAATAAGCTACTGTGGCGTATTTCCTCAAAGTAAGAACTGTGAAGCCAGAAAAACAGCCGTTGCTAGGTAATGCCCGCACTCAACAGTAGAGAAATTTTCATTATACAAGATGTGACGCGTACGGTCGTTGCTATGGAGCTAATGGGTAAGCACGTTTCCACGGAGTTGTCAGTTGGCAGAATAATTGAGATGTCAAGAAAGGAATTAGGCTGTGCAAATAAAGACTTCATAGTGTACTGCAGTGACATTAATACTGTTATAATTCCGTTGCCAGGATACGACTAGTCAAGATTGAGAAGACTTAGCATGTCTCAGTGATTTGTAAAATGTGCATAATAGCGATAGCGCTGTATTACTTGCAGTTATGAGCTGAGTGTATAAAGGCAATGAATCAAATCATCCAATCTAAAACCCGTCTACAAGTCACGCACCCACACACTCGACACTATACTGAAATAATCTAACTATATATTTATTAGGGATATTCTATTTGATAAATACCAGAAACAGGGCAGTATTCTGTAAAGAAAATATAAGTTGACATACCAACCATCTGGAATTAGATTTATTTTTTCGCTAAATAGGGTGGGAATTATTGAGTATGATGAATTTTACACCTCTCACAGGCCTCTGCCACGATCCTACCAAACGATGACGGTAACATCCTTGTACACACGTCACATGAACATATATTTTAAAATGCTTAAAACATGCGAACTTCATTAGGAAGCGTTATTTAAAAATTATCCCTGAATAGGTATTTAAATTCACAACGCATTATTCAGAAACAGTTCATTTCCCATAATCATCAGCAGTAGATTTAATTTTTTTCTCTTCTTTCCAAAATATAGAGGATTTTGGTTTTACACAAAGAGACGAAGCTATCCATTAAATATTTCCTTTCACTGAAGACATGATTCGCTCTTGGAATTTCAGCTTTGA
>NW_019731981.1:736258-740817 GCF_002891405.2 Cryptotermes secundus | reverse complement strand
TTTTTTAACCAACGAACTATATGTATGCCTACTAATTTATTCGTTCATCCATATTAAGATTTTCTTCTATAATATAAGAATACCGTGCCGATTTGTGTAGAGATAAAGTTTCGAGAGGTGTTCGGTTTGAATCTAGGCAGTGACACTGGGTATTGTGACCGAAAATTTCCGTGGTTTTTCTCAGTTCTTTGAAATAAATTCCTGGATAGTTCCTCAATTGGGCTACGACCCCTTCCTTCAAAATATTTCCAATTCATTTTTTATCGGTCGGGCTAACGTTGGACGCTATGCAGCCTAAGGTATTGACAACATTTGAAAAATGAACCCTAAAAAGAGAATATTTCCATTTCTTCAGCTGCTTTCGTTTATCTGTCTCTGCTTTGCATGCTAGAAAAATATAACATATTTTATAATATTTACAGTTATCTATATTCACGTTCTTTATATGACTGCTAATCATTTAATGCATAAACAGATCACTCTAAAGCACCAAGATGGGAAATAATGAAAGAGTACGTGATGTAATATGCTTTAGTTTTGGAAATAGAATGTATAATATGTATGAATAATTTGATATGAATAATGAATTTACAAAATTTATGTGACATAATTATGTTCATATAATTTCAGTGTAATTATAAATAAGAGTAATTGAGTGGTTGTTTCTTGTAATGACCATTTGTGAATTGAGGTGTAAAAATAAAAGAGATTGTTATGAGAGTAGAAGATTGAAGATATTTTTTTATTACATATTATTCAGAGAGAACTCCTGTTGTAAGAGAGAAGTAACTGCCACATCTGTCACTCTCACGTCTGAGGTTCGAAATATTTCTATTGAACTCTCGGGCACAGAACTCAATCCAGTGGCATTGCCTAAACTCCATCAGCGGAAATAAGCCTCACATCAAGATAGGGGATTTTATGCCTGACGTGAGATCAAAGATTACTTCAGAAGTGTTGAATTATACTTCCTTTGATCACATACAGATATGGAACTGAAATAGTTATATGCAGATATATACATATATATGTAACTACCATATGTACCTATGTATAAGTATATTCCGGTCTAGAAAATCGAGATTAATGACAGTGGGGATTCGTTGCGCTGACCACGCGACACCCTCTATCCGCTAAAGTCGCCACTAACTTCGCCGACAAGCGGCGGTCGCTCGGTCGGTATAGTTCGCTTGAGGACTAAAATCCACGGAGTTTTTATGTATAAGTATATATGAACATACAAATGCTCACATATACACTAAGGAGCATGTGGGACTGATCTTCAGAGGATAATTCAGAAGATGGTCGTTAGAAGGTACGGAAATTGGACTAGAACAATTTATAAATGTGACTCCAGCGGTCAGCTACAATGTACTACAGATGTTTCACTTCACAACATTCTTGCTTACTTATTAATACGTTCCTCTTATACCTTTCGATGTCGAGATTGATATATATTTTTTATTTTTATTGTTTTACAGGCGGTAAGACTCCTTGGACGAGTGATTAGTTCGTCGTAAGGACTCTACCTAAACACAGGACAACACAAACACAGTATAAACACATACACATACCAAATATCCATGTCTTGAGTGGGATTCGAAACAACGATTCCGGCTTCCGAGAGAGCGAAGACAGTACATGATTTAGACCGCTCGGCTACGGTGACCTGCAACAACATATCCAAAAAAATGCTTGAAGTAAGAAAGGCAGATATTAATTAGGTTTGCTGGTTTGTATGATAGACGAACCACTGTTGGGTATTTAGATAAATGTTGAAGTAAAATAGCTATCTTTATAAACGAAACGAAATATCTCTAATTTAATGGAAATTCCAATAAAAAATTTGATCATGTCATGTAACTATGAAGATGAAATATATGAAACAGATATTTCCTCTACACAAGGCGTTAATTTCATTCAAAGTACCTCTTAAAATTCAAGCGACTTTTTCCGAAAATGACAGACGCGACCTACCGACCATTTAGCTGTAAATTACGGTTTATTTTCCTGGCAATTATTTCGAACTAACGAGGAAAACCTGCTTCAGGCCGCTGGTGGTAGTGGTGTTTTGTGTTGCACTGGCGATAAACTTGTAAGTTGATAAGGTGACCCACAAAATAACACTAATTGAGATTCCGCCTTAATGCCCATAATTACCGCTTAATTCACTCATACCCATCGAGAGAGTCCTGCCACAATTAGGCCTACTCAGCGTTCCTGAATGTTACTGGTTCATTTGAGCCACTGAATACGTGTATATGCACTACATTTGCAGTTCCCATCAGATTAAATGCAGACGATAAGTCATTAAAATTTGAAGCAATATTAATATGTTACTGTTTTTAGTGTAGTGTTTTTACTATTGTTATTAGTGTAGTAAACGGAGGAGAGTCATTTCTGAGAAGCTGATAGTCACTCAGCTGGTCAAAGTCTCTCTCTTATGAAACACACAGGTTCATTACCTTGTTCACATAAACCCAGAATTAGATTATCTTCTAGGAGAGTTGATTCTGTTCCATACCTTCATGCCTTGCGCCTTCAATAAAGGCCGTGCCATAGCTCAAGCGGTTAGTTTCTGGCTTCCCACCGCGGCGGTCCGGGTTTGGCCAAGTGGAATTTGTGGTGGACAAAGTGGCGCTGGAATAGGTTTTTTCCGAGTACTTCGCCCCCGCCAATCTTCATTCCACAAAGCTCTCCATCATCATAATCACCCGGGCCAGGCTACAATAGGTCAATCAGTGGCCGCTGTGCCGAGTGGACCCAGCTGGACTCCACCCCCCCACTATGCGAATTAAAAAAGAATATACTTCTTTAATATGCATTATAATGATATTGTCGGATCGCCCATCCGTCTCATTATCCGTGATTTTAATACAAATGTAAATTAGGAAGAGCTTCATTGTGGAACTTTCCTCGTCTTCTTATTACTTCCTTTCACTTGGGCCCAGATATTCTCCCCAGCTCTTCTTCTCTCGTTGTGAGAGAGCAAGTTTTACACCTTTGTAGATAAGAGATCTTCGCGTTCTCACACAGAGGAAAGGTATATTCTGAACTGAATATTAGAAGGAGTTGTTATTATCATGGTTACCTCGATGCACCGTTTCTTATTCCAGTTTGCCTTGGCTCTTAACTTCGTAATTTTTTTAAACTATTAGTCTCCGAGTATCCGCCCAGTATATCAGAGACATTTCTATGTACAGTGTCTGCTTTTACAGTAAACATTTCTCTTTTGTTAGATGCTTATCAGCTTCTATGTTGTTTGTTGTTGAAATGATACGTGTTGCCTCATTTCATCTTTTCTTTATGTGTATGTGTTTGTTTTGTTTCTCTGTTTGCTCTTTCTTGTTTATAATTGTTTTCAGTATACTTTCCTAAAGTATACGCAACCGAACTTCTTTCTGTTTGTATGTCTCTGTATCCCTCCCACCAACCGCTGAATGTCTGAACCAGTCTTGATGATACTTGCTGCTTATATCATGACATTTGAGCCCATCTTAACGGCGTACCTCATAAATTCCTCCCATATTTGAGTCTGTATGTGTATCCCTTCGCCGTTGTTACGCAGCAGTTCGGTGAAGACGTTACCGCGACAACGAATATACACGCAACAAGAGAAGAATTGTTGGACGAGTCGTTTTCTATGCGGAAAATAGGGGATTATATCTTCCCAAAACTTCTTGATGCTGTTGAGTAAGCATGTAGATAAATAAATAATTGGATTATTATTTTTACTTCACTTACAGCGATTTGTCATTGTTAGGTGACAGGTGTCTGTAATGTTACTCAGTTCAGAGTCATCATGGCAATGAGGAGCGTATTTCAAACAAATCTGTAGGCCAACCTCTCATGAAGACAATAGTCATGCAAGAGCTTCAGTCATACAATTTCTGTGGGTCTTCGGGAACATACGAAAACTCATAACCATATAAAATAAGAGGAAAACAATTCGTTAAATGTCTGCAACTTCAGTAGACGAGAATATACGGTTGAAAAATACAATAAAATTCGTCTCCACTATCTGTACATCTCATGATTTAATAAACATAGAATATTTGCACAGTACTAGACATTTCTGTAAGGTAAAAGGTAAGTTCTCCTTGTGCTTAAGTAATTAAGCACTACGCCATGCAGGCGTACGGGTGAGTGGACGTATAGATCCAAATTTTCTTGACCTCGGCATTATTTGGAGGTGAATGATCAACTTCACGCCCCTGCAGCTTTACTCCCGGTGAAAGAGCCCCCGGTACCCATTGGATAGGAAGTTGGGTGGGCCCCAGAGCCAGTATGGACGAAGTGGAGAAGAGAAAATTNGGTAGGCCTAGGCCCACTGGGGCTGTAGTGCCAAGGAAAAAAAAAGGTAAGTTGTCCTTGTGCTTAAGTAATTAAGCACTACGCCATGCAGGTGTATGCGTGAGTGGACGTATAGATCCAAATTTTCTTGACCTCGGCATTATTTGGAGGTGAATGATCAGTTTAACGCCCCTACCGCTTTACTCCCGGTGAAAGAGACCCCGGTACCCATTGTATAGGAGGCTGGGTGGGCCCCAGAGCCAGTC
>NW_019731981.1:688578-736098 GCF_002891405.2 Cryptotermes secundus | reverse complement strand
CCGTATTTACGCATGTATAGGCCGCGTGCGTGTATAGGCCGCAGCACAATTTTCAGACAGAAATTATAGAAAAAATAATTTTCTTGGAATATTATTTCAGGAGTAGAAATTATTCCGAAATTTGGCAACGTTTAATTTTTTTTTAAATGAAGTTGGATTTCGAATATTTNTTGGAGGTGAATGATCAGTTTCCCGCCCCTGCCGCTTTACTCCCGGTGAAAGAGACCCCGGTACCCATTGTGTAGGAGGCTGGGTGGGCCCCAGAGCCAGTCTGGACGAAGTGGAGAAGAGAAAATTCTCGACCTTACCGGGATTCTAACTCCTACAACCCTGCCGTCCGTCCCATAGCCAGTCGCTATCCCGGCTCCCAGACATTTCTGTATAACAATTATTGTTTTACGGTGTTAATGATCATNACGCCCCTGCAGCTTTACTCCCGGTGAAAGAGCCCCCGGTACCCATTGGATAGGAAGTTGGGTGGGCCCCAGAGCCAGTATGGACGAAGTGGAGAAGAGAAAATTCTCGAAGTTACCGGAATTCTAACTCCTACCACTGTGTCGTCCGTCCCATAGCCAGTCGCTATACCGACTATGATATCCCGGCTCCCAGACATTTCTGTATAACAATTATTATTTTACGGAGTTAATGATCATTTTATCTCTCGAAAATACGAGTATTTGCATCTGTAATTTGAACTTATTTAAATCTCTAAAATTACGTTATGCCGACCAAAGTAGCCGCGCGGAGTAAAGCAAGAAATTTCTTCTGCCCGCTCAGACACTGGAATCGAGGGTTCGAGTCCAAATCGAGGTATGGATGTCTGTCTGCCTTATTCTGCATACGTGTTGTCCTGTGTAGATAGCTGCATTGTGTCGGGCTGATCACCCGTCCAAGGAACCATACCAACTGTGTGTAAGCTTCATAATTTTATAATTAATCCTGAATTGGAACAGAAAACGGGGCCCAGCCGCTTATTGGAACATAGTCGCAGTTATCTTTCAGATATTGTAGAGTGTTGAATTGGTGAATGTGAAGGAACACGCAGCACTTACAAATATATTGTCAGGTGTAGGGGTGTCTGCGTGATTTATAAAACGGGTTTGGATTGGATGATTGGATTCATTGCATCTTATACATTCACAACTCGGGACTACAGACAATGCAACGCTATTGCTTGATCTACACATTTTACAGTTCACAGGTTTACACACACACTAGTGTTCTCAATCTTCACTAGTCATATCCTGGCAACGGATTTATAACAATCTGACTGTCACATCAAATCACACATGAAGTTTTTTTTTCACAGCCTAATTTGTTTCTTGCCATTATTTTGCAATTGCCGATTCTGAAGACTCAACTCACTTCAGGTCCTCTGCTCCCAAGCTCTTATCCTAGCAGGCTGGCGTCTCGAAACTCGACTCGACTACAACCTCCCATTTAAATGAACACTTCTTTATATCCACTTCGCATGGACCACGCGGAAGACACAGCCTCTCTGTTATTGGGAAGGAGTGTTTACAGCGCCGTTGCATAGCAATGGAAATTACTCGATTGTTGCTTGTGTATTCTTTGCCGCGGGAATGTTTTTATCTAGTCGTTGCCTAGCAATAAAAGTAAGACGCGCAAGGCTGACAACCTCACCGCCATCAGTGAGCCGATTATCTAGAAAATGTGGGACCCTCAACGTCTCACAATCCTATGGGCTTCCATGGCCTGTTACGGGGATAACTTTACCTGTCCCCTTTACTTTTATGAAAGTGAATGGTCTGTGTAATTCTTCGTCCGCTTCCTTTCGAGGATAACCTTGGTCGCCATTGCACTGGAAACTGGATGAACCTCTGTACGCAGAGAGACGAAAAGAGAAATGTGTAACATGTCTTGGTTTTTGAGTGTGATAAATGTATTGTGTACTGATAATCGTATTGTGGGATCTAGTATTAAATTGGGTGGACATAACGGGATAAGGAGATAAATGAAACTAAACGTTTATCTTCAAAAGGAGAAAAGGAAAGTAAAGTCAGTTCACTTTCATTACAAGTGTCTTTCCGAGTAACCGTATATATTTTTATCCATTCTTTCCTTCTATTTTCTTTTTCCAGACTTTCTAGAATTTCAGACATCGATGGGAACTAAAATCATACAAGGAAATTACATATGTGATTTGTGCTAACAACTATTTTTTTCTCATTTCTCTCATTTTATCTCTCTGTCTTTTCTCCTGATAGATGACTACGAAGTCGGGGGCTAAGTTGCACGCAATCTGAAGCCGACAAGAAGTATTTTTCATCCCTTCCTCCTCTTCTTCTGAAACAATTTCGTCTTGGATGGCCTACCTTTCAACCGTGTGTTTCAATCTTTATTTTCCAGTGACACAAGTGTAACCATGTTTATCATTATCAACGGGAGTTTAACGCCACGATAGTTATTATGTTCATTGGTGCTCTCACTTCAGAAGATAATGAACCTACTAGCTCATATCTGACATACTTTAAAGTAGGATTAATGAACCATGACGTCTTTTTCTTCGGAAGACAGAAATTTAAATCTCATTCTAATATAAATATCATCCAGGTCTCCCATTATTTTCATATTTAATTAAGAGCATTTGATGCTCTGTGTTTGCAAATTGTATAAACGTTCCTGTCAAAATAAATTTAACTAACACACTCTGAACATATTCGCTGAGAAGAATTTATTGTCAATTTTTTTTTATTTTACATTTTTAGGGATAATGAGGAGCTTCATAACTTGTACGCTTCTCCAAGTATAATCAGAATTATCTTGTCAAGGACGATGAGGTGGGTCACGGTATGTAGCACGAATGTGGGAGAAGAGGAATGCGTGCAGGATATTGGTGGGAAAGCTAGAAGGAAAGAGACCACTGGGAAGTTCAAGGCGTAGGTCTGTGGACAATATTAAAATGGATCTTAAAGAGATAGAATGGGATGGTATGGATTGGATTGATCTGGCTCAGGATATGGACCGGTGGAGGGCTCTTGTGAACACGGTAATAAACCTTCGGGTTCCAAAAATGATGGAAAATTCTTGAGTAGCTGCAGATTTGGTTTCTCCTCAAGAAGGGCTGAGCTCCATAAGTAAATAAGTACATTTTTAGGGATAGTATTTTGGCATTGGAAATTAGAATGTAATCATTTTAACAAGTTTTGTGTCACGTGTGAATCACGTCTAAGTGTAAATGCACATAACATTCTGTTAAATTTGGCGTTGTAAAGTTCTAGTGGGAGAAATTATTCAAATTAATGGAATAATTTGGGAAGTGTATTGAAATAATTGAAGGAATTAAAAACTGTTACAATTTATTGATTATTTATCACATTTGAAAGCAGATTGATTTGTATCTAACAAAATGAAACTATTTTGTTTTTAGAGGCACAATTTGTTCTAACAAGTCATGTGTAATATTTGACTTTGAAGGGAAGCCCCACGCTGCAAAATTTATTCCTTGAGTCAGCAGTGGAACTCGATTCTTTCTGCAGTGCAACGGCGAATTACAATTCGTTAAGCAGTAAAAATGAACTTTACTGTAGGCTTTTCTCCGTTTCTAAGATTTCAGAAGCCATATGTACATTGACTTACTTAGGTTAACTTTAATGTGCAAATATATGCTTTTGACATTAAATTGCTTTCACATTTTAATTTTATAAACATACACATGCACGTAATTCGGTGAACCAGTGACATTTGTTTAATAATGTGATGTGCAACAGGATGCTACAATACTATATCGATGAACGGTTTTGAACCCAAAATACGTGTATATAATGGTCTTAAAATCATTGACGAGAACATATATGGTGGCCTTACACTCCAGCACATCAAACTGACGACACAAAATATACCCACTGTAAACACGGCCAATTAAGGGGTGAACAGTGGAAACACCAATGAATGTGTCTACTTGAATATGGTCGAAAGACGAAACATTGTATCATATATCTATACAGAAATTGTGTTAAAGGAAATAAATAGAGCTGGCAGTAGATCAGGTACACGAAAAAATTATTGTCATTTATTATGCGTCTGACCGCCTCTGTGGTCTAGTGTTCAGAGATCCTTGCTACAGATCCAGAGGTCCGGATTCGATTCCCGGCGCTACCAGAATTTTCTGAGAAATAGTAGGTCTGGAGCGGGGTCCACTCAGTCTCGTGAGGATAATTGAGGAGGTATTTCAAGGAAATAGCGGCTCCGGTCTAGAAAATCGAAATTAGTGGCCGGGGGGATTCGTTGCGCTAACCACGCGGCACCCTCTATCCGCTAAAGTTGGCACTAACTTCGCCGACAAGCGGCGGTCGCTCGGTCGGTGTGGTTCTCTTCCGGACTAAAACCACAGAGTTCTTTTTTTGTATTATGCGCCTGAGCTGTGAACTCTTGCTTTAAAGGAAGAACATAAATTAAAAGTTCTGAAACGTAAGTGCACAGAAAATATTTGGACCTAAGGAAGATTGAATCATTGAGGAATTTGAGGCAAGTTTTAGCAAATAACATATTGCAACTTTAATGATTTATACAGGTGTACTACTCTAAGGACAGTGAGATCAGAGACGTTGTGAGCTCAGTATTGGCTGAAACAGTGTGAATAAAATCGTTCAGACTTGTAGCTAATGGCGGACTTTGATATTAGTGATTTTTAACTTCCTTGTTATACTTATGTTATAACCGTCAACACAACAACTAGAAAGACGGAAGGAAGGAGACCACTGGGAAGATCAAGGCATGAGTGGGTGGACAATATTAAAATGGATCTCAGAAAGGTAGGATGGGATGATATGGATTTGACTGCTCTTGCTCAGGATAGGGCCCGGTGGTGGGCTCTTATGAACATTGTAATGAATCTTCGGGTTCCATAAAATTCTGGGAAATTTTTGAGTAGCAGCAGAATTGTGCGACTCCTCAAGAAGAGCTCAGCTCCATGAGTAAGTAAGTAATATTATGCTACATATTTAGACCTATAATTTAGATCATCATCAGAAACCATCATGATCTGAAACTCAAGTGATTAATGTTAATGGTCATGATATGGATCCGTATTTATGCAAATGATGTCTGTTGTTGTAAGCAAATATATATTTACAAAGTTAGCATAGATCTATAATCTAATGTTCTAATAAGGGGCTCTTAGTATTATTTCCTGCATGCTTTCTTGTTGTTATTATTTACTAATTTTCGCGTGAATAATCTGATCGTAATTTCTTGTTTCTTTCTATGGTTACTTTGGATTGACGTGAAAGTTTGGGTGTTTGAATTGTTAGTCCTAATATTGCCCCTTTATTGATGTGGTGTTATTTGTGTAGTTTGACAAACTGAGTCAGTTTTATTAGAATATTACATTACAGAACTATGCTCACTTCGTAAATATATATTCGCTTACAACAATAGACAACTGTTGCATAAATATGTATCCATATCATAACCATTAACTTTAATCACTTCAGTTATAGATCACAGGTGCCTGATGATGACCTAAATTTATAAACATTAGATACACAACAGGATGCAGTCTCTTGTTACACGACCATAGTATTAGTTTGCTAGGAAGCTGATTTTAAAATTGTTACACCAGTCGTGTACTGCACGTTTAATGCCCTAATTACTTTAATCGGGACATACGGTAAACCTATAATTAATACTCTACATACAGCACAGTAATCGAAGTCAGTTATTAATAGTATAGACGCACACTTGATCTCCATGGCAGATATCCTCTTATGCAAATTTTCGTGCTCTGCAGTTCTCCTTCCGTATGAATATATTAAGATCTCTCCACATACGTGACATCTGTTACTCTTACGACTTTAAGTTATTATTATTATTATTATTATTATTGTTGTTATTGGAAGGGGTGGGTTTCCCCATGCACCGCGACTAATAGTCTATTGTACGTCCCCCTTTGATATTCTATCAGTCTCCATACCCTACCGACACTGGTGCGTGCTATCAGCCCCGTTGAGCCAACGAGGTCAGCCATCGATACCTTGATGCTTCTCCCATCTACCAGAGGCACTTGAAACTACTTGGGCCTAATTTAGCTCAGAGGTCTCCTAGAGTTATGAGTATCTTTTACGTGCCGTAAATCTACGACACGGAACACACGGCTTAAAATCTCTCCCGGAGGACTTGTTCCCTGAATTTTTCCGCCCTTAAAAATTCCACGACCTCCGCCGGGTTTGAACCCGCGTACCTTGAGTCATGAGGTCGGAACGTTACCGTTAGACTACGGAGACCGCTTCGCACGCCTTTAAGTTAGTCAGCCATGAATATCTTGGGACTTAACAATGGATTCCGGAATTGGAGCTGTCAGTTTTCACACGATACTTATTTACGAAACACCGTGTGTAAGATGCAGGCCTGCCATTTCCTTTCCCCAGCATTTCCTCTCCGAATTTTCCCATGTACTTATTCCACTTCCCGTTCTGTCATCTTTCAACAGTTTTCTTCCGATTTTCTACCGTTCCTTATATCCGGCTGTCTGTTCCATTTCAACATGAACATTTCTCACTTGAGTCTCATATCACACGCGTCTACTTGCCACATTTTTCTCTCCTTGGAATCGAATTCCCACGAAACTAATCCAGAATGAATTCTTGTGCTAGCTGACACTTTCTTGTCTGAAGTAGTTATTCGATTTCTGATAAAGAGAACGCTGTCCGATGTGAGAGGGGCCACCTTGTAGCCACGAATCTCCAGAAAGTCACGTCTCAGAGAAGTGAAACATGCCGTGTTATACAAGAAATAAAATCCTCAATATGCTGTGGTCGTAAGACATACGCAAGAGTGGTTAGTGATGCATCAGTTTGGCATCTGGTCCTGAATAAATGTTATTTTTCTTTTGAGAAATATGCAATTTTCTCTGACGACTTCATCCAGTTTCATTTTTCTTGCCATCATTCATCCATACACGTTAGCTCTCTCTTTTCTTTTTTTCGTGTGGCGCTACAGCCCCAATTTGGGCCTAGGCCTACCTCCATGAAACTTTCCGTTTCACTTCGGTTTACTAGATCTTACACATACGGTAGGACTCCTTGGGCGAGTGATCAGCTCGTCGCAAGGCCTCTACCTGTAGACAAACACAGAAAAGTGCACACAAACATCCATGCCCTGAGTGGGATTCAAACACACAATCCCGGCTTCCTAGCGAGCGAAGACAGTGCATGCCTTAGACCGCTCGGCTACCGTGACCGGCCGTTAGCCCTCTTATCTTATGGTAATTCCCGAGGTTCAAGTTCTGCTTCCATGTACGCCGTTGCATATCGCGCCGTGTATTTGTTTCCTCTCAGTTACATTTCTGCTGTCGTATTAAGACAATCTTCCCTCAAGTCCTGCAGTTCACTGCATTCATTATACGAAAGACTATGAAATTTCTTATTCTTGCGCCAGGCACTTTTCATTGCAGCGTGATGGCCCTTCATCAAGGCAATATGGCGCATATTGTTTCCCTATTCAGAATTTCTGTCCAAAAATGTGTCTAGAAACACAGTTTAAGCTAGGATAGCTCTTACGGTTCTGGATTAGACATTTAAGTTGTTACTATACTGAATTCAATGTAATGTTATCTGGTCTTTATCTCCTTCTCGACATTTCAAGCCAAAGAAATTTGAGATAAGACACACACTTTACTTCTGTGAAAAGTTTAGAGCTTTTCTGAAGAAGGTANAATTATGCCATCGTTATGTAAACACGGATTTGTCTGTCCGTACGTAAATGTCAATTCCATGAGATTCATTTAAGAGGTTATCGTTAAAACCTTCAGCTTTTCTGGAAAAGGTAGTTATGCTATCGTTATGTAAGCACGGACTTGTCTGCCCGTACGTAAATTTCAATTCAATGAGATTAATTTAAGAGGTATGGTTAAAACCTTCAGGTCAATTTAAGTTTTCCTCTTCCTTGTCAATTACGACGCCAACTTTTCATTAAGTCCAAATGTGACTTAATAATAAAGGTCCATACGATCGTTAAAAGAAGTTAAATTAATGGNTTCTGAAAGAGGTAATTATGCCATCGTTATGTAAACACGGATTTGTCTGTCCGTACGTAAATGTCAATTCCATGAGATTCATTTTAGAGGTTATCGTTAAAACCTTCAGCTTTTCTGGAAAAGGTAGTTATGCTATCGTTACGTAAGCACGGACTTGTCTGTCCGTACAAAATTTCAATTCAGTGAGATTAATTTAAGAGGTACGGTTAAAACCTTCAGGTCAATTTAATTTTTCCTCTTCCTTGTCAATTACGACGCCAATTTTTCATTAAGTCCAAATGTGGCTTAATAATAAAGGTCCATGCGATCGTTAAATAAAGTTAAATTAATGCTTGTAACTTTTATTTGAAATAATTCTTGATAAGGTGGATATCTGAAGAAATAAAATGTATAATAATATCCGTCTACAGTGTGATATCTGTATTACATTGTACTGTATATAGCGTGAAAGTGAGTCTCATATTCACGCACGTTAACAGGCTTGAAAGTGATCAGTTGCGTGATTATATCGCATAAAGTGCTGAGGTCAGACCTCCAGGGACATTGTGCTGATCCCCACGCGTAACTCTATGTCATCACATTCGAATTCTGCTTGGAATATTGCTGTTTGTTCTGTGTGCCTCAGTTTATTTCATCTCCAGCACAGTTTCACATTGATGTTTTCAGCAGCATTGCTAAAAACTGAGAGGCGTTGAAGAGTATCAAATCCTCAATAAAAAAAATATTGTGCTGTCATATATAGAAAACAGGTCAAGCAGACATATCCAGATGCGTGTCATTGTTATTTTTACCCTTATGCTAAAAATTGTGGCGTGCTGTAGCGTAGCTAGTTGAGACACTATGCTATAAGCCAGAAGGCCCAGGTTCGATTCCCGATGAGATTATTGGATTTTTCAATTGACCGAATCCTTCCAGCTGCACTATGGCCCTGGAGTGGACTCAGCCTCTAACAGAAATGAGTACCAGAAATCTTTCTGGGGGCTGAAGGGCGGCCGGCTCATAATGCTGACAACCTCACCGCCAAATGTGAGCCAATAGTCTAGAAAATGTGGGAACCTCGGCGTCTCACAACCTTATGGACTTCCACGGCCTGTTACACGGATAACTTCACCTTTATGCTAAAAATTATTTAAGATCATCGTTATAAAATATAACTTCATACACGTGACTTTAATAGTTGTCATTTTGCTTCTGTTTCTTGTACCTCAGTTTGAAAATTATCAGCAGAGTTTGCCTGTTATTACTCACAAATGGTTTTTCATTCAGAAGCAGCTGTTATTACAAATAGAATAATAAATTTGTCACTTCTCTTGTATGCCGGTTCATTTAGATAAGCGTCTCCAAAGTTGCCCTAATAAGCAGCCTCGCGGGCAGATTTCGTGAAAGTCCCCTCTGTTGGATTGCCGAATTGTTTTATGGCACAGGAGAAAGGCAAAATATACTTGAAATGAAGAATAGAAATAAACTTACAAGCCATAGTAAAACAAGGATATCATATAACATAAAAAAAACTAGTGACGCGTTTCCATTTTCGGGCGAAAAATATTCGGCAGAGTCTAAATCAGTGTTTTCCAAAAGGTGTTCCGTGGAACCCCAGGTATCCGCGAAGTAAAAAATAAGAGCCCCGCAAGGAACTTCAACTAAAATATAAAAAATATTGATTTAAATATTATTATAATAAATTTCACTAATTAATTTTAATTTTACAACTTCAAAGGAAGAAATTAAGAAAATAAAGTGTGATTTGTCTCATTCTGGTCCGTCACACTAACAGTCACAAAATAGATAACTTACAGTCCAGTGCGACACACAAGTTCCCCACACTTCGGTCTTCACTCGCCTTACATGTTTCGATTCAATAGAATCATCTTCAGAGGCGTACCAGTACGAGCAGGAAACACTGTCACATAAGATTTGACGTTATGCACTAAGGTTATGAATAGTGTTCACTGTATCACAATTTGCCCTTTGCGTTCACGTTGACGTGTAGATTTACGTAAGATGTTTCGTTTAGGCGTCTTTTCTGGGTATTCGATTGGAATTTCCCACTGCACGCAATGTGATGTTTACTTTTCTTAAAATAGCTTCCTTATGTATTTAAAATTGTGTTAAAATTCTTTTGTGTTTAAAGAGTTAGTTATTATGTTAAAATCGTGAACCAACATTGGGTCATGTTGCTGTTTCTCCGGACGGTAGGAGATGTCGATATTTCTCTGCGTTATGTGTTCTTATTGTTAGTTGTGTAGTATACGTGCATGCTGTGTCGTATGTACATACATTCGTTGTTACGATTTGTCGCTGCGGGAGCTCCACAATTTCCACGTATTCGTTACCGTGGAAGTGTCCGTTCCTATTGTAGTGGTTGTCGCGGTGATGGACGTAAGGTAACGCGTCACAATATGTTGATCTCATATCCTTGCTTAACATATATTTATTGTTATCCTTGCTTGTCTGTGGTCTCTTTTTGAATTTACTATGAATTCTATTAGGAATTCCTAAACATTTTTCCAGTGCGTTAGGATTTTGTGGCAAAATTAAGTAGGGCGACGCGTATTCAGTATTTGGCAAATTTAATGAGCACGCGCACAAGACGACATATCATGAAGAGTTCTGTCTTCTGGAATATAGAACCGTGCAATCCATCGAAAGTAAACCGACGAGTCGGAGGGCTGCATCGTCTAAGTCTTCAGGGCTTGAAGGGTGAGCCAAGCAGTAAAATAGCACGAAGTAAACAGTAAGCAAGTGCCGGATCAGAAGTAACGCCGCGACTGGGCTTTTGATCACATGAGCTTCTCAGGCCCGTCGCTAGCCCTGTCGACGACAGAGAAACAAAATGGCGACAGCCATGGGGTAATGAAGTACTCGGAGGGAAATCTGTTACATTACCGGGTATTAAGCACAAGATTTACCGGGGCGCTCTGCTAGGATGTGCTCAGTATCAAGCGCGTTTAACGACCTCAACTGATTGTTCATACTCCACAGGATATCCGCTGGACTTGCTCAGTTTTTTTTAATAATATTGGGTAATATAGTGAACAAATTATTGAAAAGATCACTTTGCTTGCTGCGGCTACAGTGGTTAGACTTACCGCAGAGCGGGAAAATTGCTTAATTAAATTAATAATGCAACACACGCTGTAAATAATAGTACGATAGAAGATTGGTTTGACATTTGAAATCGATACGAGTGTCGTGACAATTTGTTCGATACTTGCATGGATTTAGTGTCTCGATATATCGCATAATTTCTTGGTGATATAAAATTTCTAGTGCTGTTCATTAGTATTGAGAAACCGGATATTTTTGTATTACGGAAGATCGGGGAAATATTTCTTTTAATTTTAGGAAAGAAGAGAATTCAAGAATGACCTTTCAGCTGAATAACGCAAAGTTAAAACAATACACATTTTTTAAGTTTAATTTTATTATATAAATTACATTAAACCCTCCACATTCGAGGGGGTTGTTTTTCTGTAAACTCTCATGAAAGTGGAATTAGCGGACGTTGATATTATTCAGTGGAAAATATTGAGTCTGAGTTATGGCCCGCCGAAAAGTTACCAGCCTCAGACTTTCAATTTCTCACTTAACTACATCACTTTCTTCCACCTGTTTGTAGTAGAAGCATTTGTAATAATCTGCTTTAGCTTAGGAACGATCAAGGGCAAGTGAGAGGAAATAAAACAGATAGAGTGTGAGTTATGAAATCGAGGAAGCCCGTTCAGTGAGACCTTGGCGCTGCTAATGTCGTTTTCGTCGTTAAGACATTGGTACTAGTCTCTGAGACTGAAGTAAAGGAACAGAGTGCGCCTGCGCGGCTCTGTACCAAGCTACAACATTTTTTTTTGTTTAATCAGCAATCAGAATATACATTCTACAGAGTGAATCGTATAGAACGGGCCCGATGAATTTGCTAATAATTCCGCAGGTGATGCACATAACCGCTCACAATTACGACATAATAATCCGTGGGCAGTGCTGAGTCGAATGGTGTGCGCATGATCCGGAAAGTGGCAGCCCTTATGCTGCAAGGTCAAGGACAATGCCGAAACGTGTCTCCAGTGGCCAGGCGACAGTCATGGAGTACACTGTTGAACAGCGAGTGTTTCTAATGCCTACTTGAAAACGGCGGACACTTTCAACACCTGCTCTGTTCACGGCACACAATCCAAGATAAGATATGTGTAAATTCCTTTAATATCTGTATGGTGTATTTTATATTACACCTCATTTCGTCGGGCAGGTTCTATATGAATCACCCTGTATAAGCTAATGTTGTGGCTGTTTAGATGACTTGATGAGGAGTCGTCCAGAGGCGAATCGTCAGTAATTCAAATCAGGTCAATTGGCCAGTTTCGTTTGAGTCGTCTGTCGTCTCTTGTAGATAGCGTCTTTAGGAATGGGTTTTTATGAGTTATGATTTTGTTGTGATGTCTGTTGCTTTTTTGTTGGATGACGTCTTGTACGGGAGTTATACCGAGATCGGTGTGGAGTGTTGTGTTGGAGACATACCAAGGTGCGTCGACTATCATTCGTAGGATCTTAGATTGGCTTCTTTGGATTATTGCTGTATTAGATTTGCTGGCGCAGCTCCATAATTCCAGGCCGTACGTCCAAATAAGTATGATTATAGTCTTATAGATCAGAATTTTATTTTCAACTGTTAGTTTTGATTTTTTTCCTATTAGCTACTTTAACTGTTTAATGGTTAAGTCTGCTTGTTTTCGTTTCTTGACTACATGCTGCTTCCATGTTAATTTGCTGTCTATAGTCATACCTAGGTATTTTATTTCTGTTTTGCGTTGTATTTGGATATCATTGTTGTATATGTCAGGTGTCGGCTTTTTTCGTAGGGTGAAAGTTATGTAGCAAGTCTTGTTTTCATTTATTCTGATACGCCACTTCTCGAATCAATTTTGTAATGTGCTAAGGTGATGTTGAAGGTTTGTTGCTGCTCTTTCTGGGTCTTTGTTCACTGACAATATGGCTACATCATCAGTAAATGTTCCAAGAGTTATATTATGAGGAAGTGGATAGGTGAGGTGTAAATAAGGTGTATGAAGTTGGACCAAGGACACTGCCCTGTGGCACGCCTGCTTTTATCGGTTGGGGTTCAGAGTTTTCGTTTCCCACTCTTATTTGTAACTGTCGGTCACTTAAGTAGGATTTCAGAAGATTAAAATATGATGGTCGAAGGATTTGTTTGATCTTGTATAGCAGACCACTATGCCACACCCTGTCGAAGGCCTGGCTGACGTCTAAGAACGCTGCTGTACAGTATTTCTGTCGTCTAAGGCTTTCTTGATAATATTTGTTATTCGATTAATTTGCCGTATGGTAGAGTGGCCTTGACGAAATCCAAATTGGTGGTGTCGAATCCACTCTTCTGGTCTCAAGTCTTTCTTTATTCTTCTAAGTATAAATTTTTCAGAAACTTTGGACAACACCGATATGATGCTGATTGGGCGGTATGAAGTGATTTCTGTTGGATCCTTTCCTGGTTTAGCTGTCGTGATTATTTGTGAGATTTTAAACTGTTTAGGTCAGTAGGACATTCTTATTATTCCATTAAAGATGTAGGTTAATAGCACTATTCCTTTTTTGGGAGTTCCTTTAGCATTTAGGGTGTGACTTGGTCTAGGCAGGGTGTTTTTTTAAACCCAAAGATTTGATCACTTCTTTGGTTTCCTTCGGGGTGGTAATCGTTAGAGTTTGTTGTAATTCTATGGGAGCTGCTAAGTTTTGTTCTATTTCTTGGTCTCTTACCTCATTATGCGGAGTAAATATATTGGCAAAACGTTTTGCAAAGAGTTCGGATTTATCTTTATTTCTTCTTGCCCTGGGTCCTGCAGTTGGTGGCGAGGATTCTTTACGTATTCTTATGTTTTAATAGGTTTCCATATTGAGCAGTCATGCCTGCTGAGTTTCTGTATGTAATCCGTAAACGATGCTTCTCTTAGTTCTTTTAGTTTAGCTTTTAGCTTATTTTTAACTGGCTGTATCTGGTTTTATCGGCTGGGTTGTGGGTTCGATGCCATGCCGCTCTTGCCTTTCTTTTGTCCTTTAGAAGTTGTTTGATTTCTAAAGGAGTATTGTTGATACTTTTTTATGATTCCAGTGGCGGTGCGGATTGAATAACCGCTTGTTGCATGACTTTTGTTAGTGTTTCAATTACAAAATCTAGATCTTTGGAATTCTTCAGCGTTATTTTTAGATTTATATTGTTGGTGATTTCTTCTCTGTATTAATCCCAGTTGGTTTTATGGTTGTGTAATCTTGAAGTGTTATGTCTGGTTATCACTGAAGAACTTATGGTCGTTATAATGGGAGTATGATCTGACGAAAGTTCAAAATTAGGAACTATGTCTGTATATGCTGACGAAATTCCTTTTGTTACAAAAAATTCTAGCAGGTCTGGTATTTTTGCAGGGTCAGTTGGCCAGTACGTCGGAGTTCCACTTGTGATAAATGAGTAATTATTGTCCTGCATAAGTTTTGCAAGTTCCTTTCCTTTCGTGGTCGTTAGTCTTGAGCCCCATAAGACGTTTTTGCTGTTATAATCTCCTCCAGCTAAGAATCTCTGACCTAATGTGCTAAAATTACAACATGAATGCTTCTGTGATTAACTCGCGTGTTTGCGAGGTACAGAGGAAGCAAATTTAGCGTAGGAATAGATTACACATAACGCAAATGTGTCAATTTCGCAACTGATGAAGCCGCAAATGTGTAGAATTTAATATATTCAACGCATATTTATTAAAAATAAGCTTGCAACTAGCATTATAATTTATATGTAAATACAACAATTCGTAAACCCGACATAAATAAACGCGACATACAGTACAGTCAGTACAGACATACAGTACATACATACAGTCAATTTTACCGACCACACAACATACCTTTACTACTATCACACTACACGTTTCGACCTAAAGAGGTCATCCTCAGGTGTACGAACACAGCTGTATAATAATAAAAACAAGTGAAAGTGAAAGCATAACTAGTGATCTGAATTTAAATTCGATTCACAAATTTAAAATTTTAAAATTTTAAATTTTGACATTTAGAATAATATTTTAACTTGTGTTTTGTGAGAGGAACTTGATATATTATTGAGCGTGGGCCTGAATAAGATACAGGATCGAATATGTGAGAAGACGAATGTGATTGAGTGTAGTAATACAGCTGTGTTCGTACACCTGAGGATGACCTCTTGAGGTCGAAACTTGTAGTGTGATAGTAGTAAAGGTATGTTGTGTGGTCGGTAAAATTGACTCTAATATTGATTAAATACACAACAGGATGCAAGAAACAATAAAAGCGACGTACAGTGTCTAAAAGAGTTTAATTAGATAGACTACCCGCAAGTAAACACTTATAACCAATAATAATATCCAATAATGATATGAACTCCTCTGACATCGATCACAGATTTGCATAACGACTGACATACCCGTTCTGAGCTAATAATATTTAAACTCTTATTCTTGGTCACATGTTATGCTCGTATTTAAGTACCGCAGGCAGAAAGATCGCTGAACTTATAATTTTCAGTTGATTCTGACACTGCGCACACTATGTTATCACGATTTATGTGTGTGACTATAGACGGGGTATGGATTTGTGTGAGCACTTATATACACCACTCGGAACTATCAAGTAATTACAGCGCTATCGCTAATCTTCACACTTTACAAATCACCACAACACCCTCTAAGGCCTTTTCCAGTTTACTTATTTTCATCAGGCGTTCGCTGGCAACTGCTTCTAACAGTGAAGATTCTTAGCTTCAGTCTTTTCTTCACAGCCTCCCATGCTGACCTTAACTCTCAACTGGCTACTGACTGGGTCACCCCAATTTTCCTCCTAATAACTACTTTACATGAATATGTTTACTGACCCGTTGCTTAGAAACGGTATGCATGACACCAATTTTATCGCCTATTGCATAGCAATGGCTTTACATGCTACAGTATATTCTGGATATGCCTTACCTCTTTGTTCATCTACATTCCCGTCCTGTAGTCAGCCTGTCCATGTGTCTGCCTTGTCTGCAACTACAACATGAGTCTCATTACATCTGAAATGCGAGACATATAGAGTCGCTTTAGTCATTGTATTAATGAAGCTTCATATTTGCATTGTAGTAATAGCATGATACAGTATCCTATAAAGAGAATTCCTGATCATAACCTGTAAATAGAGTAGCAGTTCTAAATGCACAAGATAACAAATCCAACGTAAGTTAACAACTTAGGATCATTACAATCCTTCATTTTGTTCAGTAGCGTGTTTATGTTATTGATTATGATTTGGAATCTGACTCTTGGAAAGTTACGAGAATTAATTTATGGAGAAATTTTCAAAATACAAAGTTCCAACTAAGCCAATAATTCAGAGAATTGTGAAGATATTTATTGTTAACTGGAACCATCACCCCTCCAACTGTTTCAACTCATGTTGTAGCAATAAAAGTTTTAATTGAGGAAGTCAGTATTGAAATTTAAAATGAGTTCCATTACATTTCTGACGTCTTTCATTGATAAAATATTAATTTATTTAAACTTGCAATTAGGAGATTGAATGAACTCTAAAACATTACTGAACTTGGTTTCAATCATTTGTTATGCATGGATTCAGATTCTTAGAAATCGCTGAAGCAAATACTCTGCCATATAAATGTGTTTGTACAGTCAGTCAATTGTGAGACTGCAAAGAAACCTGAACCATAATAAAATAAATTTGGAAACTGTGGGCTTACGTATTTCGATGCAAAGAGAGGCCGTGCCCAAGCATCGATATCCGTTACAACATTAAAAGTGTCGGAGAACGTTAATGTATTAAGTTCACATTTCGTTGCTAGGCTCTTTGGCACGTTCTTCACTTCATTACAGTTTGTTCTCAAGAGGCGACGACGAAGACGAAGGAATTTCGGAGTTTCGATCCCATCATGCGTTACGTCAGATATTGAGGGCCAGTAACTGGGATTGAACTTTGAATTAGTTGGAGGGATAGTGTAAACGAAGTAATTACTTACATGCAGGTCGATTCTCGAATCAGATGTCGCAGGATCTACGTATAGAATATAATAAAAGCAAACTTACAGATGACTGCCTACAACCGAGATCCTGTGTTCTGTTCTTAAAATCTTCTCAGATTATACGCCATGCCAGCTGTTTAAAAATTACAGACGCTTCAGGGACCATCTGTGTCCCCATCATCGGGGTCTGATATGTGATAGTCCCAGAAGCTTTTATCAGCTTCCACCACTGCGAAAGCTTCAGGTTTTACCTCCTGTATACTTTTAATTATCACCCAAATCTGAATTCTCAAAATTGCTTCGAATTCCAGAACAGTAGTTTGGTAAAATTCACTTGTCTAAAACTTTACATTCCCTCTTTTTGGCTGTACAAATTCAGCATGACTTAACAAATTGGGAAAAGTTAAAAGAGCCTTATACAGGATGCGTCAATAAATCGGACGATTTTAAAAACGTTATGATTAGTAAACTATTGCATTTATTTAGCTGTAACACATACGAATATAGTGTAAACATAAAAGCATTTGGAGGTTCTAAATTAACTCTCTAAAAATGAAAAAAATCATAAAATAAAATAACATCCGACAGATGACCCCCATTCCGCTGTAGGCACCCGGGTAATCTCTTCCTAAAGTCATTCATTACACTTTGCAGCATCTCTACGGGAATTCGTTCAACTTCGTCCCGAATTCGACGTTTCAACTCCTGAACTCTGTGGGGTGCTGGAGCTTAGAAAAGTTGGGATTTCAGATACTCTTAGAGAAAAGAATCACATGTGGAGAGATCAAGTGACCTGGCTGACCATATAGTGTCCCCATATCTGGAGATAACATGATTAAGAAAGAGGTTATTCACAACTGCCATGGAAGCTCGTGCGGTGTGACAGCCCCATCTTGCTAGAAAAACACTTCTTGACTGGAAGACGAGAAAGTGCAGGAGCTAAGAAATTCTCCAACGTGTGAACATAACGTGGTCTAGTCAGAGTCACAGCCCTTTCCCACTCATATTCAAATAAGTACGGGCCAATAATTCCAGACGAAGATATCGCGCACCATACTGTGACTTTGGAACTGTGAAGTGGTCTGTCATAAATTTCTTTGGGGTTTGTATCTGACCAATAGCGGAAATTTTGCTCATTAACAAACACCGACAGATGGAATTTTTTTAGTTTAATCAGCAATCAGAATCTACATTCTATAGGTTAATATTATGAATGTTGAGATGACATGATGAGGAGGCGTCCAGCGGCGAATCCTCAGGAGTTCAAATCAGGTCAATTGGGCAGCAGATGGAAATGAGCTTCATCCCTCATCAGTAAGTTGTTAACGACATTTTGTTTTTTTTAATTAAATGCAAAAAAGTCTGGCAGAAATCGATCCTGTTTTCATAGTCGTGTTCGTGTAGTGCATGAGTAATTCGAATTTTATAGGGTAGAAATGGAGATCTTTGTGGGTCCCGTGTCGTAGATTTACGGCACGTAAATGATCCTCATATCTCTAGGAGACCTCTGTGCAAAATCAGGCAAGTTTCCCGCCCAAGTAGTTTGAAATGCCTCTGGTAGGTGGGGGAAGTATCAGGTACCGAGGGCCGACCTCGTTGGCTGAACGGGGCTGATAGCACGCACCAGTACCGGTGGGGTATGGCGACTGGTAGAATATCAAAAGGGGACGTACAATAGACTATTAGTCGCGGTGCATGGGGAAACCCACCCCCTCAAATAATAATAATAATAATGGTAGAAAACTATTAACTTTTCGGAAGAAGCTGCTGCCTCCATCTTCGGGATAGGAAGCTGAAATTATAGGCAGAAATCTCATTCGAAACTTATGTACTTATCTGACAGATAGCATTTCCCACAGTGAGAGCTGCAGCCTCCAGGGACCTTGAAATCTTTTCCTAGGGCGCCCAAAATTTGTCCGATAATAGAGGTACTGAAAGAAATAATAAAGTAAAAGTAAAGTTATCCCTGTAACATGCCGTGGAGGCTCATAGGGTTGTGAGATGTTGCGGTTCCCACATTTTCTAGACAATCGGCTCAAAGATGGTGGTAAGGTTGTCAGCCTTACGCACCGGCCGCCCTTTACCCACAAGAATATTCCTTATATTCATTTCTGTTAGTGGCTAAGTCGACCCCAGGGCCATAGTGCGGCTGCAAGGATTGGGTAAATTAAATAATATACCTCATTGGGATTCGATCCCGCGACCTTCCGGCTTGTAGCATGGTGCCTCAACCAACTACGCTACCGCGTGTCTCCAATAGAGGTATTGAATCAGTTTTAATAAAAAAACACATTAAATTAGAGAATAACATTTAAACGGAAAAGTATTTTATAAACATTATTAAGGTTCATTCTCTTAAACTTGTAATTCATATTTTAAGTAATTTTTATATTTGGAGACCGGAGCTCAAATTTTCTTTATTAAAATGAAGGGAGCCTTAGACAAAAGAGGATGGAAACCGCGCTACTAGACTATACGGCATCAAACCTAAGAAGAACGTGTTATTAAGTTTGCAAGATGTTGTTTTAAGAGAAGAAAATGGTCACATATTCTTTGTAAGTTTCTGACACTTGAAACTCTCATAACCTTGCTTCCGGCTATAAGGTACGGCTGTTTCTCTTGCATCCGTAGCCAGCTGAAGCAATCCAATTCTGCAGAGGCCGCAGTGAATGGCTGATTTTCCTCGGGGAATTGCCGCCAGATGTCCCATAGAGCGCGGTCCGGAAACACAAGGAAAATAACACAAAGTTCCTGAGATCGTCACTCATGATTTTGTGTGTGTGCGTATGTGAAGAGACAGTTTTCTTACGAACATTGTCGAGCCAAATAAATGAACAGGACACACGTTTGTGTAGGCGAGGTTAATCTACGAGACTCAGAAATCTACCTGAAGTTTCATTCGGGTTATCTTGAACGGTAGGCAGCATTGAATATGTATACGAAGTTTTTATAATATCTGTTCGTTGGCACATTGCCAGGCGCAGTCACTTGCGTCAAAATATTCGAAAATCTTTTTGTAGTTTACTGTTCTTTGTTTTATTTTCGTTATAGGCTGCACGAATTCCAAGTTAAATTCACGGAGAAATTAGGAGCAGACTGAATTTATAGAATGTTTAGAGTTATTGGTTCATAGTCTTATTCCACCCCCCCTCAACCAAACACACATAGATATGTATATATAAAATCATGGATTCAAAATATAAAGAGCTACTACTTTATCTGTAAACCTTGGCCTCTCCGCCTAAACGAACGAACGAACGAACGAACGATTTTTTTTTTAATTCGCTTAGTGGGGGTGGAGTCCAACTGGGTCCACTCGGCACGGCGGCCACTGATTGACCTATTGTAGACTGCTCCGGGTGATTATGATGATGGAGATTTTGGTGGAATGAAGATTGGAAGGGGAAACCGAAGTACTCGGAGAAAACCCCTCCCCAGCGCCACTTTGTCCACCACAAATCTCACTTGACCAGACCCGGGATAAAACCCGGGCCACCGCAGTGGGAAGCCAGCGACTAACCGCTTGAGCTACGGCGCGGCCAACTAACTAACTAACTAACTAATTCCAAGGAGGATCCCATCTTGAGAAGTCTCCAGTTGCGCAGCTACTCAAGAACTCGAACATTCACTACCGCATTCACAAGAACTCTCTGTTGGTACCTACCATAAGCCATGTCAATCCAGCCAATACCACCCCATACCATCTCTCTAAGATCTATTTTAATGCTATGCGCCCACCTACGTCTTGGTCTTCCTAGTGGTCTCTTTCCTTATGGCTTTCCCATCAGTGTCCTATTAGAATTCTACTACTCCCCCATTCATGTTATCTGCCATGCTCATCACAACCGCCTTGACATGACCACTCTAATTATACTTGGCGAAGCGTAAAATTTATGAAGCTCATTATGCAATTTTCTCCAACCTGCCGTCACTTCATCTCCCTTCAGTCAAAATATTTTCCTCAACAACCTGTGCTCGAATACCCTCAGTCTATGTTCCTCGCTTAATGTCAGAGACCAAGTTTCACACCTATACAGAACCACGGGAATAATTATAGTTTTCTATATTCTAATTTTTAAGTTTTTGGACAGCAGACGAGAAGACAAACGGTTCTGGACTGAATGGTAGCAAGCATTACCCGAGTTCAATCTCCTTTTAATTTCCTCCTCAATCAGAGGTTTTGATTTGTTATCGTCTTTCGCAAATATCTGTGCTGTGCCACATTTTCTAAACCTCTCTTACATATCCTTATGTCCTGATTTTTCCCTGCATTTTGGTGACGAGACAGCAACTTATACTTAGTTTTCTCTGCGTTTACTTCAAGACCAACATCCTCACTAGCTTCAAGTTAAGTCTCTGTAGTTTTCTTTATGGTGTCTATATTATCACCCAGTAGGTTCACTTCATCACCACTGATCAGCAGCTGATATACGCATTTAATTTTAGTCCCACCTCGTTTTCGGGCCCCCCCTAATGGCAAGATATGAAGCAAAGTTGAAAAGGAGAGGCGATAAAGCATCTCCTTGTTTTAGACCATTTTGGGTAGGAAACTTATCGTACTTATGCTTACTTTACTATTGTCTTCGCTTCAGTGACTGAAATAAATAAAATTAAGGTTTGCAAAGTGGCAATTTATATGACGTATACAAAAGTTGGTTTCTTCCCCTTCTCAGCCGTTTATCTTGAATGAGCTTCTACATGGAAGGCAATCGCAGGAATATTAGAACGCCTTCAAGTAGTCCACGACCGCTTCCAACATTATTATTACACCATATCTTTTTTTCTCTCTCTCTCCTCTTTCTCCTACTTTGGAGCTGAGGGCTGATTTCTCAGTTTCATTGATCATATTTTACAGACGGTAGGACTCCTTGGACGAGTGATCAGCTCGTCGCAAGACTTCTACCTAACACACGGCAACACAATTACAGAATAAACATACACAGTGTACACATACCAAACATCCATGCCTTATGTGAGATTCGAACCCACGATCCCGGCTTCCTAGCGAGCGAAGACAGTACATGCCTAAGACCGCTCGGCTACCGTGACTGACAGTGCATAAGAATAATATATAAGAATTCAGTTCGTACCTCACAGGAAACAGATCCGAACGCACGATCCCGGCTTCCTAGCGTGCGAGGACACTACATGCCTCAGACCGCTCGGCTACCGTGACCACAACACCACATCTTGGTCGACAGTAATTAACCTCTGTTGTCGACAGGCAAGCAGAATATGAGTTCAGTCTACTAACTTGATCCGTTAGCTTTAATATAGAAACTTGATGAAGTTGCAGGAATGCCTGATGGGACTCTCTCTCTGCATGCAGGCTTGGCGAGTTTTAATTACATGTTCTCTGGTGGGTACTGTCATAATCGCTGTTACAGGCTGAATAATTTAACGTATGTGTTAGTTGTTGTTGTTGCGCTATTCTCTTTATGTACAACCCGCAGCAAAGGAAAGACATTTTTCTGCAAAACTGACATATGTAATGCTATTGAATACGCTGTGTTCCACACGGAGCAACTTCGACACTCCGGACTAATTAAAGCACTGCTGTGTTAGTATTATCGAATCATTCGGCTTGCTGTAATTCAAATAAGAATATTTGAATTATTTACTAAAGTTATTTATTAAAAATTATGGTTATATTTTATATATTTGTAAAATACTCTACTTTTAATATAGCTAATTAGCATAGTGGGAGGTGGAGTCCATTTGGGTCCACTCGGCCTATTGTACCTGCCCCAGGTGATTATGATGATGGAGAATTTGGTGGAATGAAGATTGGCAGGGGAAACCGAAGTACGCGGAGAAAATCTACCCCAGCGCCACTTTGTCCACCACAAATCCCACTTGACCAGACCCGGGTTTGAACCCGGGCCGCCGCGGTGGGAAGCCAACCACTAACCGCTTGAACTATGGCGCAATCTTTTAGTATAGCTAACTTTTGACTACAAGCGGTTACCGGGTTACATATTTCACCACTCAGAGAGGGAGGCCAATTAACACATCATGTTTCACAAGGATTACAGCAAAGAAGTTAATTATACTAATTCTATTTTTTCTGTAGAATTCGGTTCCTTTGTGGTACTGTTAAATCCTTATTATTGCGTGTTCGGACTACCGAGGTTACACGGTATTTGAGGCATGGTCGGACATTTATTAATTTCCAGATCTTTCTAACTCACGATCAGCAAAGATGGGAGAAGTTCTTGAGAATTGACCAGTCGGTCAGCTGTCTCTCTCTCTGTGACTCTACAGCCCTTTGTATCTTGGCCGCTTTTTCAGTTTCTTAATCCTGTACACAGTCCGTATGACCCTTGGACGGGGGATCAGCCCGTCGCAGGACCGCTACCCACACACAGAACAACACAAACACAGAATAAAAGCACATAGGTATCTATGTCTCATGTAGGATTCGACCCCATTACCCCGGCTTTCGAGCTGGCGGAAACGTTTCATGCCTTAGACCACACGGCCAGTGTGATTGGCAGTCGTTCGCCTTATCCACCTTTTATAGACCCTGAAGGTTTCGGAAGTGATTGCCACTGGAACCGATCCTGACAAAGGAGAATAAAGTTCAGAGCCTCATACTCGATTTATTTCAGCGCCATCTTAAACACTCTCTTCCCATATACGAGCATTTAAAGTGGTCTGTTTCCTTCAGGTCTTCAGACTGAAGACTGTTATACCATCATCTCTCCCTTGTGTGTCACATCCGTTAAGTCAGGGGACCTAGGCAACATGTCCTAACTTGCTACTCCTCCATCCAGTGAGGACGCTGATGTAACACCAAGACTGGAGCTCTACATCTAGCTGGCTGCCAGCAAATTCTTGCTCACTCTCATGAAAAGTTAAACAGTTCCGTCCAGTGTGATTGGTGAAGAATTTTCTTATTTCAATTATTTATGCCCTTACATGATTCGGTCTTCAGAGACCATCATCAGAGGGGCAGAGACGCTACTATTAAATATATGTCCCCCAACTATATTGATGTAAAGGTGCCCCTCTGATGATGGTCTCTGATGACCGAAATATGTAAGGGCATAAATAATTCATTCATCTGTAATCTGTCAAGACGACAGGTCCACAGTCTCTTCCAAAACAGTTCCTCCACTTGATGCGATCTAGAGCTTTCTCCTTCAAATAAAAATATCCTCTTCTGTCCCCAAGGTCATCCAGCATCCTCTTATGTATTCTTCCTCGTCTTCTTGTCACTTCTATCCGCCACTCTATCTTTCCTTGATTAACTTCTTTTAGAAGGCAGTTACCGCGTAAGATATGACCAATCCAATTAGCCTTCCGTTGTCTTATTTCATGTAGGATCATAAATAAATTGAAATAAGACAAATCTTCAGCAGTCACACTGAACGGAACTGTTTAACTTTTCATGATAATGTTAGTGTGACGGACCAGAATGAAACAAATCAAATTCTTGCTCACTCTGTACGCAGTTAGCTTCCATATCTTTAGGCTGTCTTCTCCATCCACAATCCGAGGTCTTGCCATGTCGTGGCATTGAGATCTATTTAACACTGTTTCATCTAGGGTGTACTGCATGATGAAATGCTAACGAACTTTATCTTATAAAAAGAATTTATAAAATGGATGGTCATAGGTTATTTAACGAAGCTGTGCCGACTGCATAGGTTATTTAACTTTAGGTGATATGAAGAAACGATCGTGTGTGGCGAGCTTGAAAGTGTTAGTCTAAGAAAGGAGCTATTGTGGTGCTCTCCCGGAATTCGCTTACAGGGAGACAAGGAAAATCGTGAAAATTGTAGTCAGAATAATCGGTCTTCAAGTCCATGTTCGAAGCGATCGCCTTCCAAATAAAAGGAAAATATGCTGCTGATTGAGACAATTTGCCTGGTTTTCTTGTAAAGCTTGGGGGGTAATGAAGGTGTGTGACACGCGTTCAATAAGACCAAAACCAATTCCTTGTATCGTTTGGTCTTTCATTTTTTCTTACTCTATTTTTAGCATACTTTCCATATTTTGAAGAGAATAAAAATAGGCTTATGAGATAACCATGCTCTCTATGTGTCTTTAATTTATCCCATATCAACTTTTGAAAGGCTAAACCGAACTTTATGAAACTTGGTATGTATATCATGGAATCTGAGTCCAACTCAACGGCGTACTTCCTTAAACCCTTCCGTTAGTCTGTGTGTGTCTCTATGTGAATCCCTCTAGCTTTGCTTGGCAACTGATCAGTAAAAATTTCACCGCGGCAACGAATGAGCCCGTAATAACATAGGACTTTTAGATGCGTCGTTCGTGCGTTTCGTTTCAAAGGAAAGCAGGTTATTAGTTCTTTCCAGAATTTCTTGTTTCGTTAATCTTACTGTCTCTTTTTCATATCTGTGTTTCTTCCTATCTTCTTTATTCACTTCCATTCTTTGCCTATCCTCTTCCGCCGTTTATTTTACTGCGTAGATATTTCTGCTTCATTTAATTCATAACATATTCAGCAGCCAAGACTGGGCGGTGGATCAGCCATGGCTGACATAGAAAGAGACGGACATATAATCTACCCATCAGAATTTTAATGACCACTCCATCTCACAGCCACTTGATCCGATTGGTCGAGCTGCAACAACAGGCCCCAATTTTTTGTTCGGGGTTATTTTACATACTGTCAGTAGCGTCAAATGGCAGCATGATAGATGACTGATGAATTGGAAAGATTTGGAATACAGTGATGGTGACCTTATCAAGCAACATCCCGGTATTTGCCTTGAAGGACTGAGGAAGAGCACGAAAAACCTCAGGATAGCCGGTTTCTCGGCAGAGATTCGAAACGAGTACTTCCAGAACTGCAATTAAGAGCTTTACAGCTACGTCTCTTTATCATGTTGTTACAGTCTTCTCGCAGCTCGAACGTTGGCACGCTAAACAAATGCAGGGAGTTGTTAGATTCATTTAAATAATTTATAGACAGAATGTAGCAAATGTTACAAGTTAAGGTTTCTAAAATGTAGGACCTACACCAGCGTTTCTCAATCGCTGGGCAGAGGCCCTGATACGGTCCCACACAATTTGAGAACCACTGCTCTACACGACACTTTAAAGGGCTAAAATCAAATTGCATTCAATTACAGGGTCATTAGTGAATAATTAATTTTAAAGAATACTAGAAGGTGATTTTATTGCCTGATTTTAGGCTCTATACTGACGCATACCGGGGGAGACTGAGGAAAACGACACAAATTCATAATTGAATGCAGATATCTCGTGCAGAACCTCCAGTCGAACATGAAATCCTCCTAATTGAAAGCAAGATTTCTCATCATTCGACCATGATGTCTGAGTGCAAACACATAAGATACAATTCTGCGTGTGCGGTGTGTGAGATTCATGTGCGAGGAATCCTGAGCACAGCTGCCCTCTTCATGCCTACACATTCCGTGTCTCCGTGACATATCTACTCGTGTCCCGGGCGTGGTAATTCTGATACCAGTGCCATTCCTTTACACCAAGTGAAATTAACATCCAGCACAAGCTAACGTTATAAATATTCGCGTGATATAAATGGAACTCGAGAGTGTCTCTGTATGAGAAATTTATGTTCCCAGATATGTGAGCATTGCTACTTTTTTTTTCATTGACTGTGTATCTTTATATTACAATTTTGTTCATCATTCTGATAATGGGAATTTATTATATACTTCACTTATTCTGTATAGATGGGGTGGGTTTCCCCATGCACCGCGACTAATAGTCTATTGTACGTCCCCCTTTAATTTCTACTGTCGCCATACCCTACCGATACCGGTGCCCGCTATCTACCTTTTCTGCCAGCGAGGTCGGTCCTCTACTGGCAGTGGTACACGATAACTCTCCCCTTTCTGCCAGCGAGGTCGGTCTTCTACTGGCATTGGTACCCGATAACTTCCCCATCTACCGGAGGCATTGGAAACTACTTGGGCGGGAAACTTTTTGCTAATTTTGCTCAGAGATCTCCTAGAGACATGAGGATCTTTTACGTGCCGTAAATCTACGACACGGGACCCACGGCTTAAAGTCCCTCCCGGAGGACTTCTTCCCTGAATTTTTCCGCTCTTAAAAATTCCACTACCTCCGCCGGGTTTGAACCCGCGTAGCTTGAGTCATGAGGTGAGAACGTTACCCCTAGACTACGGAGGCCGCTTATTATATACTTAGTTTCCTGCATATTTATTTCTAATTGAATAATAAGGAACTTCAATTTGAAATAATAACAAAATTTTGTGTAATAAACTTAAGGAGGGTGAGATGGAAGAGGTATGAAATCCTGGTAATGATAATAATAGTAATAAACCTGTATTGGCCACGGCACATACATATACTGGGTATCATACTGTGAGAATTAAGATATTCACCTAAAATTTTAATAAGAAGTCAGAAAGAAAGAGACCTAGGAAAATAATATTAAACTGTATCTTAAAGAAATTTGATAGGAGGATGTGGATTGGATTCATCTGGATCAAAATAGGGACCACAGACGAGCTGATGTAAACTCAGTAATGAATTTTCGGGTTCCATACAAAAATAGTTATTTCTTGACCAGCTGAGCAACTATCATCTCACAGAAGTAGTGTGGTTTTGGACTGTGTCCATCGTCCGGAATTTTATGTAATAGAGGACACGACGTTTCGGAAACTGGATCTGTTTCCGTTTTCAGGTGAAAAAGAAGACAGCTACTCAGTTGGGCCCCTTAGATTGAGATTAGCTCTTTCTAAGGAGCCCAACTGAGTAGCTGTCTTCCTTTCTCACATGAAGACGGAAACAGATCCAGTTTCCGAAACATTATGTCTTCTATTACATAGAATTCCGAAGATGGAAAAAGTAAAAAAAAAAAAAGAACAACAATTCCGTGTGTCATGCGCCATCGTCAGAACCATTTAGAATCAATTATCAGCTCATTGAGAATGACTCTGTTCTGTTGAGTTAATGATGTTCCGTGTTATAATACATTAATCAAATGTACACACTGCAAACATAACGTCCTGAGTTCTGTACAATGTTACGCTATCCCAAAGCTACCGGTTAGTTACAGCAAGGTCTCATTGTTACCAACTCTCACTTCAACCAAGTTGTGTTTATTTCATGAAACGTAACCTCGCATGCTGAATTATCCAAGAGCTTCTCGTTCTAAATCAGTTAAGGGCTTCTTGTTCTGCTTAATTACGGTTGTCTATTCCTGAGCTTCATCTTCGATCGCTCCCCGACTCAGCCGCTGTCCCGTAATGTGCCGACCGAGCCCTCGTAATGATGTAACGTGAATAACGCAGTCGGTAAACTGCGTGCATCTACTTCATGCTATAGAATAAAGGCGGTATATTTCGAATATTGAAGGTAGGAGCTATGTTTTTGTTGCTGACAGGATAGTAAGCCATTAGTACTTTGAAGAAAGCAGTCTTCTGGGATTTGGCACCGGTTTTTACCGGTTCTCACGGTCTCCTCGCTTGCAGATTTCTTATATTTTTTCTTCTACCCTCAAGATGGAGGCGATACGTTCCTCCGAAACGTCGGTTAACACCACATATACACGGTGCCAAATCCTAAGACTGCTTTCTTCATAGTCACCGCCGTGAAAGCCTGAAATCTTACATTACTACTTTATTGCTCAGCCAGCTTAATATGTCGAACATGAGAATTCGTAGTACCGCCTCTGTGGTCTAGTGGTTAAGAGTACCTGGCTACAGATGCAGAGATCCCGGGTTCGATTCCCGGTGCTACCAGATTTTCTGAGAAGTAGTAATTCTGGAACGGGGTCCACTCAGCCTCGTGAGAATAATTCAGGATCTATTTTAAGGAAATAGCGGCTCCGGTCAAGAAAAACCAAGATTAATGGCCGTGGGGATGCGTTGCGCTGACCACATGATACCATCTAATTTCGCCGACAAACGGCGGTTGCTCGGTCGGTATATTTCGCCTGCGGACTACAGGCCACGGAAGCAGTCAGTCAGAATTCATAGTTACTAGGACCTCAAATGCAGCATATATTCAGAAAATAAATAAAAGCCCGAAAGTTGTAGAAGAAGGGTCTGCGAAAAGGGAGCCCACTTTCGGATAAGTAACATGATTTTGTAAGAAACATTATTCGTAAAAAAGAACCATAATAAAGTGAAAGGAACAAGATAGACATTAATTGCATTAATATGTGTAAAATAGTCACATAATTCTGAACGGAAGTTAATATGAAGTTATACTTTACTAACAGAAAATATTTTCGAGCCACAACTCAAATTCGACTGCTTATCGCACACGTCGGAAAACAAGTTTCTTGTCTTTCAGCCACCTAAGAATGAATAAAACACAAAGACTTTGTAATGTTCCTCATATCGGGTGCTTCAAAATGGTAACGACGCTAAGCATCCGAAATTAGACAACCCAATACTAATCGAAACATGGAAGCATAACGGGTAATAGTAGCTTTTTGAAGCGTGGAGGCACATGACATACATGTTACAACGTATATTGTTAAGTTCATATAACAGTGCGCAAGTTAAAACTCACGTTTTGTTTCGAAACTTTAGCTATGTGAGGGATACATCAGAATTGGCAGAAAAAACATACACTGACAGCAACACTGCTGCTTCAATGTCCAGTCTGTCATTGCTGAGGAGCTGGTTAGATAGGAGATGTAAGGTCCTATGGCCACAACCGCAATGCTGCCTTTGTTTCTTGAAAAACAGCGCTGTCTAAAATTAGGCATCTAAGAGATATATGGTGGCTTTATCCTAATTCCTTCATTTTCTTTTCCTTCTCTTGATATATTGCTGATTCTTTTTTGGCATCAATTTTTTTGTCTAGCGATTGAGTTTAAAATTACTTACGAAGGTACTATTACAACGTTGCACTACACCCGATAAACTTGGCCTTATATTACAAATGTTCATATTTTGATGCATACGAAAAAACAAACTCCGTGGTTATAGTCCGCAAGCGAACTATACCGACGGAGCGACCGCCGCTTGTCGGCGAAGTTAATGCCAACTTTAGCGGATAGAGGGTGTCACGTGGTCAGCGCAACGAATCCCCACGACCGTTAATTTCGGTTTTCTAGACCGGAGTCGTTATTTCCTTGAAATTGCTCCTCAATCATCACGAGGCTGAGTGGACCCTGTTCCACTAGTAACCACTACTTCTCAGAAAAAATCTGGTAGCGCCGGGAATCGAATCCGGATCTCTGGATCTGTAGCCAGGAACTCTGACCACTAGACCCTAGACCACAGAGACGATCTTTGATGCGTACTGTCGCTACTAATATCGGACTAAATGTTAATAATATTTTTGTCAGTGTGATAGAAACCAATCAATGAAATCGTCGCGTACATAGAATATACCTGAGATAATGGACAGTGCTCAATATAATATTTGTACAATTAATCAACTATTGTCACAGAACTTTAGATAAATATTGACTTTCTGTCTTTCCAACCATCGTTATGAGTTCAGTTTCTCTTGTTATAATCAGAATGTTTACATAGTGCCTAGAAATTTGTGAAGATTCCATCGTTACTGGAATATCCCATTTCATACAATGCACATTCCAACAATATTATTCCCTGTATTGTTTGTATTCCGGACTTGGAGTAGTGTTGTTGTATCAACGAACACATTATTAAACATAATTCTGTTTGCCTCCTCGTTATAGTAAAGTTCTGATTCGGGGTTTACCGAACAGCCTCATACGTCAGGTGCCCTGATCACCAGAGGCTCTACGAGAGATATCACATTGCAATGTTTACACCATGGCGTTTGACAGTGTTAGTAACAGCCTGTATAATTTGTGGCGTATATTCCCCCTTATGCTCTGCAGTTCTTGATTCTATGTTTCTGCCCAAGGAGACATTCTGTCCTTTTTCTATGCTTACCTTCATTTGTAAGCCAGATTTCCCTTCCAGTCCCAGCACTTGATAACCTTTTGTGCACCAACCGTGTGTTAAGTATTGAAGAGCTTTATTGTCTCAGATAATTATCGGCTTTGTGTATGCATGCATATAGCATATGTGTTTTTTTTCCCTTGGCACTACAGCCCCAGTGGGCCTAGGCCTACCTCCATGAACTTCTCCGTTCAGTTCGGTTTTTCTAGATCTTACACATTCGGTAGGACTCCTTGGGTGGGTGATCAGCTCGTCGCAAGGCCTCTACCTGTACACAAACACAGAAAAACGCACACACACAAACTAAACATCCATGCCCTGAGTGGGATTCGAACCCACGATCCCGGTTTGTAAGATAGCGAAGACAGTACATGCCTTAGACCGCTCGGCTACCATGACCGGCATAGCATATGTGTTATTATCTCATAATTATATATGTTGATATGCTTAGTTCAGTGACTGGCTACTGGCTGGACAACCAGAGTTCGATTCTTGGCAGAGACAGAACATTTTATGTTTGTCACTGCGTCCAGACCACATCTGAGGCCCACAGAGCCGCCTATCCATGGGGCACTGGGGGTTTTATCCCGAGGGTTAGAGGGCCAGAGAATGAAACTGACCACTCGGCTGTTTCCAATAGCCTGCCGAAATAAATGATTCGCTGGGCTTACCAACGCTATACGACAGCAGATCAACTTCTGATGACCACTCTCCGAGTTTTTAATTACCTGACGCTGCTGAGAGCCCGATATAATTTTATCACCTCTTTCTTGCGTTTCGTTGTGCAATTCACAGGACAAATTTGCCTTCTACCTTATATCCTGATGTTTATTTGGCTTCAGTGATACACGTTCTCCTTTGATATACGGGCATGTGTGACAATTTCTTGCTTCTTGTGGATAGTCCATGGCAAGTGCTGAAGTCACGGCATGTAGGTAGCTGGTGACACAATTGTTCCAGTGATTAGTATACCAGAAAGTCATCGTCAGTTACCCGGAACTTGACTTACGAATATCACTTTTCTATTTGTAAACTTTATGAAATATTTTAAATTTAACAGTTCTAAATAGCAATTCATGTAGTAATAAGCGATTTATTCTAATAGAAATTCAGAAGGAAATTAAAAGCTTTAATTATAACAGGACGCAGGTATAGGAATCATAATTTCGAATTTTGTTAAGAAAAGATAAATTAATTGTTGCTTCATGAACATGAAGTCAAAATTAATTTTACTGAGCAGGAGAAATTAAAAATTATATAAATTGTAGAAATATAAATTAAACAAGAAGGGGCGACAATGCCATTAAACTTTGCATGAAAAATTTGTGAGTTTAGCACGGCCCTAGCAAGAACTACTTCTCTTGTCGTTACTTTGTTACTAGCAGTAAAGTGAAAGTGAACGGTAAGTACAGTTCTAGGCATTATTGTGAATAAATTCACCAGCGTGTATTGTGTTAGAGTACATCTCTGTGATGTTACCTTCCCCTTTAAGATTCTGAAGTGGTAATTACTCTATCAAAGAGAGAAGGATGTCTGATACGGGGGTGTAGACTTACAAGGCCAGAGTGACCTTGTTAGGATCACATAACTTTACTCTTAAACAGTTGCGTGTTTCCAATAATTGTGGGAAAAATTTCCATTCAAAGTTTTCTGATGTATGAAATTAGTTCTTGGTTTTCGTATTTCCAGAAACAAAGACAGATCTTAACTATGTCAAAGGATGATCTGTTGTAATTTGAGCGCAGTGATCTGAGGATAAGTTGAAACAAGCATAAAACTCTCTAAGAGTCAGAATGCTATATCTCAAAATCTTACAGTATTTCAACATTGTGAAACCTGATGCTAGTTTAAACTATTGACCGCACTGACCACTCAACTATGATGACTTAAAAACAAGAGAGAAGTGTACAAAACAGTATTTAGGCTCGCCGAGGTAGGAATATCTTTCACTTCAAAATTATTAAGAAGCAGTATATTCACTTATTGTGAGAATAGCAGTATTCGCCACCATTTTAGAACACTTAAACAAAAGGCTAATCTTAAATGGTCACTTTTATTCCAATATCGTCATACTGATGTCGTCAAAAAGATTCATGAAACTAAACAGGAACATTGTACTAGATTACATCGAGAAACTCCATAAAGTTATGGTTGATTGTGTCTTTAGAGGAGAAGCAAGGTGTATCAACACTGTGAACGATAAGGGATATATGCTCATACTTCAACATCAGAAGAGTATTTACAGCAAAATTGGTTTAGGTAAAGTTCATTTAATTCCCTCCGAACATGATGAAAGCATTAGCTTTGTGGGGTGTGGAAGCGCTTCAGGTCAGGTGATCCCATGCACGTTTTGTCAAGTGGAGACGTTACAATCCAGGCGGGTTAATAGGTTTTGCCAGTGGCAACTCAATGCAATGGCAGGTAAGGGCTCTATGACATGGTCAAAGGGTCAGTGGTCTTCAGATTTATATAAGCATAAAACACTGTGCATAAACCTGATTATTAGTGGAGCGAAATTCACATCGATTCTAGTACTGATGACACCACAGAGGGTAATATCACTGAGATGCTTGCCTAATTAAAGACAAGTCACTTACAGCTTTCGGTAAAGTTATTTATGCTACTTTTGAAGTATTTTTGGATGAAGACATTTTAAAATATTGGAAAACACATCCCGGAGACAAACAACTCCCAGCTACCTTCTCAAAAGACGTGCTGTAGAGCAGTGGCACATGTAAATGTGATGTCAGGGTTCAGAGGAAGTCATTCCTAACTCAGTACTTTCTCTTTTAAATATAACACAGATAGAGGTAATTCAGGATTCCATTAACAGTGATTCTTTTCCTGAAGATATCATGCATGATGAGAACATAGACGATTCACCTGTAAATTAATCCTAAAATAGGACATATGTAAGTGAAATATCACACCAGACTTTCACAACACTGGTGAAGATAAAAGCTTGTAAAACCATACTAAGTTCTAAACTCGCATATTCACGTGTAAATATGCTTAGAAGAATGTGTTTGGTTTTCAATAGATGATGATGATGATGATGATGATGATGATGATGACCTTTTATGTGCCCAGACTGTTAACATTGGATGTCCATAAAATTAATTATTTCTTTAATATTCAAAAGCCAAATTTTGCATACTTTCTTATTGTGATCTATACTTAGTCTTCACTTCGTTCAGACCAAAACATGGAAAATAATGTCACTTTTATTACTGACTTTAGAAGCGGGTTTGTTTCGGTGAATCGATCTATTGAATGATCACCGGGCAGAACTGCAATTAATTATAACACCTTCAATCTTACTGTAACTATATCACTTCTTAACTACGAGTTATGATGACACAGAGGCGGTCAGAATTGAAATACCCAAGTAAATAGTGCACCGATCTGGGAAATGTGAAAAAAATTTAATTTATACTTTAGCGGGTTTTTTTCCACGCTTCTCCTAGTTCTGTTTGCGCTGCTTTCTGGAGATACGCTGGTTTGCAGCAAAAGTTAGGCGACATACCTGTAATTAGCCAATATCAATATTATGTAGATTAATTTCACATTAGTGCATACGTGTTTCTCCTTCCGTGCGCATGCTTGTTCAACTCTGTTGACAGTGAAGGGATGTTCCAGCGGTACAGGCTACGTAAGTGCTTTGTTGATAATGGGATTACGGTTCCTGGATTATATATCATGTTCTGTTTGGTGCCTGATACGTTTCTTCCGCTTGAATTCGTGACAATTCAGATCCCATCGATAGATGGCACAAATGTCGCACGTGTTACAAGTGCCGATGTAGGTCACTGAAACTCTTACAGAGGGTTCTCAGTAGCCATACACCGAGAACTGCCTCTCGTTAGGCAGAATATGTTAAAACACGTTCAATAGATTCCCCGTACTAAACAAGAAGGTTTCGTAAGTAACTCTGTGTAGCAATGTTTGTCTTGAGGAATTGATAGTCACTCTGTTGATCAAGAAATTCCGCCCATGTTATGTAATATAAAGGTCGGTTGATGACCTCACCCAATTCTGAGCGGACTGGATCTACCCCATGCCCTCAAACACTGTTTTGATAATATTGTCCTCCTCAATTATCGACTTTTGGACATTATCCATTGTCCTGTTTTTATCTAAAACGACGTTTTGGAGATTCGACTGTGCCTCCGTCCTCAGGTAAAAAGCCTATTCAGTTGGGTCCAATCATAGAGCTAGTCCCCATCTCCGGATTACATCCTCTTTCTTTAATTTTATATTTCCATAGTTGGCCTTTTAAGAATTTTGCCCTATATTCATAGTATCTATTTTAGTAGGAGTTTTGCTTATATAGACACTGGCCGTTACCTTATGATGGCCATAGATGCAAGGCCTCATGTGTGTCGTTTTAAATTTTTGTCTTGACTCCTTCAAAAACAAGCAAATGATCCGGAGATGGGGACTAGATCTATCGATTGAGCCCAATTGAGTAAGCTTTTTACTTGTGGAAGGAGGCGGAGACCAGTCTCCAAAAGAAAATGTTTTAAATAAAACGAAAAGGTGGATAATGTTCAAAAAGTCAGTAATTACATTAATATACCATCGGCACGAACTTTTAAGTCTTATTATCGACCTAGCTACGCAAGGGTCTGCAAATTAGTCTTCGATCAAGATTGTGTATGCATTTCTTATTGACGATTCCATAATGCTTATACAAACATAATTAGCCAAGCTAGAGAATGTTCGTTGAACTTAACGGGAAATTGAAAACGTTAATATATATTTTATAATAACTAATTCCAGAGAAGCTGGTCACAGTAGCCGCGCGGTCTAAGGTATGAACTGTCTTCGCTAGCTCGGACGCTGTGATCGTGGGTTCGAATCCCATACAAGGCATGGATGTTTTTTTTTGTGTGTATGCGTTTATTCTGTGTTTGTATTGTCCTGTGTGTAGGTAGCGGCCTTGCGACGTGCTGATCCCTCGTCCAAGGGGTCCTACTGTCTGTAAAATAATCATGAAACTGAAAATCAGAAGTCAGGGCCCAAGGGGCTGTAGAGCCGGTGAAAAGAAATCAGTTGCCGTGGTAATTATTCCTTATTTCAAATACACACTGAAAGTGTACATACATCTGGGCTCTGAACATTACTCCTTACCTGCAATAGTTCAGTGTGAATTAAATCAGCAGTGATTAACGGAAAAACATCTAAGTTTCAAACGACGAATATTTTAACAATAAGCTATACTTGTAACAGGCCATGAAGTTGTGAGACGTCGAGGCCCCCACATTTTCTAGACAATCGGTTCAGAGATGGCGGTAAGGTTGTCAGACTTACGCGCCGGTCGCCCTTTACCCCCAGAAAAATTCCTGGTACTCATTTCTGTTAGAGGCTGAGTCAACCCCAGGGCTATAGTGCGGCTGGAAAGATTAGGTAAATTTAAAAAAATCCAATGACTTCATCGGGAATCGAATCCGTTACCTTCCGGCTTGTAGCATAATGCCTCAATCAACTACACTACCGCGTATCATAGAAATCACTGGATTTTTTAACGTTTCTTACAGCCCATTCAAGACCCAGGCCTCTTTTCAGTTCAGTTGGAACTTGGAATCAAAACCTTAATATTGATTTAAAGCCTGAAGCAATCTTCATGAAACTAGGTAAGAGTATCATTCCATATGAAGGCATCTCAACGGTATATATTGTAAATCCCTTCAATCAGTAATACCAACATTACAGCCATTCAAATTTCCCGAAACCAAACCTTAATATTGATTGAAAGCCTGCACAAATCTCCATCAAACTTGATAAGAATATCATGGCACATGAAGGCATCTCAATAATCTGCACCATAAATATCTCCCACTAATAGTGCCAACATTGCAGCCAATCACATTTCTGAGACGAAACCTTAATATCGCTTGACTGACTATACCAATCTTCAAAGTGTTGCAGTAACAACCATAATGTTACTTAAATGCCTGAAACGATCGCCATGGATATTCTTACGTACAGATATCATGCAATTTGAGGTCATGTCAATGGTGTACATCATAAACCCTTCTTAACACTGTAGCCTCTCAAATATTTGAGGCAATGCCCCNCACTGTATTACTCTAATGCTTCAGCCGACCGTCACATCGCGTCACCTGAGACAATATCAACAGCGGAACTCATAAATCAGTCCCGTGAGTAGTAGCAATACTGGAACTTCCCAAATAGTTTTATTTATTGACTTCATTGTTGAAGTTTTCTTTCTGCTTGCCATGTCTGATACTAAAGCTACAGTGAAAGGGAAGTAGGCGATTAGTAGTTCGCAGAACGTTTCGTTATGTCTTGTCACCATTAATATGGTGCAATAAACATGACTGAAAATTATACACGAATCATTATAATTTAGTTTATCTTTTAAATACACTTCACTTAAATGACCAGTTATTATTATTAATACACTGTGCTGTGTCTGTAATTGGCCTTTTAGTTGTTGACTCGGCACGTGTATAATAAGGAAATTAATTATTTTATAATAGTAATTACGAGTATTATTAAGATATGCAGACATGTATCTGCTTAAAAAACATAGAGAATAATGGATCGTAACTTGTATATTTCTTTACGTTGCAGACACAAATTAATTGTTGCAGATCTATTCGAATTGCCTAAACTTAGAAATTTCTCTTATTCGTGTTTCGGAAAATATGGTCCATACCAAAAATATTTCTTATAGATTTTGTTGATACTAACTCGTAGTCCATATATTATATTTTGTAAATCTATATTATTAAAGCTAATTAAATTCTATTTGAGCTTCACGTAAATTAGCGCTTGCATTTGACCACAGGAACAGAAATGAAATTCGCTCATCTGCTTTTAATGTAAATTCTAATATTAAATATAATCCAAATCTGATAGTACTTTTGAGACTGAAATGAGGACATACACGGCTTCCTCAGTGTACGTTCGCTTTATTCTCTTACTCAAATAACGAATAAAAATTATTCCTTCAATTGCTAACGAAAATTGCTCTACTGGGATGCAATAAGCAGCATTTAATGAATTAACTTTATCTGATTAAAGTTTTGTGGCTTATTTTGCAACATACTGAAAATATTAGTAAAGTAATTATTTCAAGTGCCACTAATTTTTCTGATTGCCTTTCTCGTCCTGATGTTGCAAGCACTCACTTGCAGCTTTCGTGCAGCAGTGGAATAAGCAACACGACTGAACCCAGCTGCTGCTGGCCCTGATGAAGTGTAAGAAGAGGTTTCATTCCCATTACTAATGGAGTTTGTGAAAGTGTCGGAAACGGCAGAATATGAAGTATGAATGAAATATTAGAGACGTCCTTATCATCCACCCATCTTTCCCTTTTACTTACCCTCATATCAAGTCACTACAAGTCAATGATAGCTACTATTTATTCAATCCCAGAACAAACAACATTAAATCCAGCCATGTAAATTTGTTCCTGTCCTTAATTAATTAAGCACTGCCCCATGAAGAATAGGAATATATATATATATATGATATTGGTGGGAAAGCCAGAAGGAAACAGACAACTGTGAAGACCAAGACGTAGGGGGTGGATAATATTAAAATGGATCTTGGAGAGATAGTACGGATTGGATTGATCTGGTTCAGGATAGGGGTCAGTGGAGGGGCCTTGTGAACACGGTAATGAACCTTCGGGTTCCATAAAATACTGGGAAGTTCTTGAGTAGCTGCAGAATTGGGGGCTTCATAAGAAGGGATCAGCTCCATGAGTGATTGAGCTAGCATGACATTAAGACATATTGAGGAGCGAGATATAACTCTACAATTCTTGGCCTCGGCACTAGATAGAGGCGAGCAGTGAGATTCAAGCTTCGGCTGCTTTACGCCTTTGGGGAGGAGTTCCCACCATACACGGAGTATGAGTCTGGGTGGCTCCAGAGCTGATCTGGACACTGGACAAGAGAAGAATCTGTTGCCTCTGCCGGGAATCAATCCCCGGCACTCCACCAAGTCTGGTTTAGAATCACGGCCGCTTCGAATATATAGACAATTTATTTGGGTTTTATAAGTCCGGTATAGAACCCAAAGAACTTGTGTGCGTATCCAGAGTAACTGTGCATGTTACAGCCCACGTGTGCCAGAATACACATTCTCCCTTCTTTACTGGTTGAACTTCTTTGGCAGAGGTTAATGTATGACTGTTATGAATGGACGAGAGGAGCTCCAGTGTTCATTCTTTACGCGATTTTGCACCCGTTGATCCCTTTTCTTCCAGATTACGCTAGCTGGCAGCTGGTTCCAAGACTCGCTCGGTAATTTTGTTTTGTTGCCAGGATCAGCAGCCGTATCATGTTGCCTGAATATAGAAAGTCTTCTCCAGCAGTGCATTTCAGTATCCGCGATATTCCGTCTGTCTTTATCCTTAAGTATCCATTAAGTACATAAATAACTCGGTGTCTCAGCACTGCGGGATCCGCTTTTAACTGGGGCATGGCTGTTATGGTATTTTAACCCAACCAGCTGCCACACACTAAGATTGTGAGTAATTTTAATATTATATTTCCATCTGTACCTAGGTCTCTCACACTACCTATTCCCTTAAGGTTTTTCGACTAAAATGTCATATGGAGTAGGACTATGTGACAGTTAACAGAGAGATCTGTTCCTCCAGTTCTCAGTTCGTGGTAAGCTGTTTTTTTTTTCATGAACGTAACCCCTCACGTACGGTGATAGGTTGCAGTAGCCAACTTACATTTACTTCAAATAATTTCAAGGAAGTTATTTGCTGCGGTATTTATAATTACTGCCGATCAGTGGCCGCGCGATCTAAGGCATAAGCTGTCTTCGCCTGCTCGAACGCTTGGTTCATGGATTCGAATCCAATTCAAGGCATGGTTGTCTGTATTGTGTGGGTTTAATCTGTGTTTGTGTTGTTCTGTATGTAGGTAGAGGCCTTGCGACAGGCCGATCCACCGTCAAAGGAGTCAAGCCGACTGGAAAAATGGCCAAGGCCCAACAAACGGCTGTAGAGCTATAATAATAATAATAATAATAATAATAATAATAATAATAATAATAATAATAATAATAAAATAATTTAAAATTACTTGATTCTGTTATGTGTTTCCATCTGGCTCTACAATCCTTTGAACCTTGGCCGCTTTTTCAGTTTCTTAAACTATACAGAGTCAGTAGGGCCCCTTGGACGGGGGATCAGCCCGTCGCAAGGCCGCTACCTACACAGGACAACACAAACACAGATTAAACGTATACAGATATCAATGCTTCGAATGGGATTCGAATCCATGACCCCCTGATCGAGCAGACGAAGACGGTTCATGCTTTAGACCGCATAGCCACTCTGATCGGTGTGTTCTGTGCTTCACGATTAGAATATTTTGGAGTAATTATGTATGTCTAGCAAGGAACGGGCTTTCAGGATTTCAAAAATATTTCTCGATTGAGCAGGCGTTCAAGTTGTTCTCACGTGTCAAGAACTGTGACAGACGTACAATCCATATACGTGGTTGAATCTGAAGTTCGAACCAACGATTCCGGTATGATAAAAGGCTGATTTCCAAAATTCTGCACATTCAGAAGCTAAGTAAATTTATTCAGGATGAAAAATTGTATAATGTACTTCGATAATAAGGTATTCAGAAGTGTAATTCATAATACAGATGAAATTAAGAACGTAAGATTTTAAAATGAATTGAAGTTATTAATTTGTGGCACTCGGAATTTAATCAAGTGTTCTTGCATATGTGGAAGGGTGAAACACTCCGATTTAAATTGGAAAATTTAGTGGAACGATCTTTTGTCTGCTCTGTGACGTAGACGTGTTCAAAGCTAGCTGGTATTTCTCTTAGCACATTTGTCATTCTCACAAAGAATCTAAACTACGTTTCAGTTGAAGAGCGTAGCATTTCGTAATATCGGCACTCCTATTGAACAAAAATGGCAGAAGGTAAAGTTCATTTTAATGGATTGGCGAATTTAATTTCAAAATAGTATAGAAGTTGAGGTCCAGACAAGCAGTTGTCTCCTGTTCCCAAAGTTTTTGCATATAAAGTTAAGAAGCTTCATTAAAACCTCTGGGAAGCTAATATTTCTTCAGAGATCCGAATTCGGCACCTCCGAAACGCGAGACAGGATTCGTCGGTCGTGATTATTCGTTAGTTAACATAGTTTCTATAATTGAAGTTTTGGGTATTTAAATATTGTTATATTTTTGATTGATTACTTTATACTGACAATCTACTAATATCATAAGGATGACTATAAATTAAACAAGAGAGATCTTCAGAGAAGAAAATTATTTGCCTGAGGTACTGAGGTAGACAGAAAAAGTAAACATAACCGATAATTTTCCCAATATTCAAATTAATTTAACCATGAATCATAGTGATTTTGATGTTTTAACTAAGATTAGCTTTAAATTTCCCATCCATGTCTCTGAGGGAATTCTGATTATGTAAGTCTATTTTAATCAATTACATTTCTAAATAAATTTTCTTAGTTTCAGGAAATAATTACCGAAACTCGAAGAGTCTAATATATTGTCACGTGATAGAATGAATATAGACTTGGTTTAGATTGGTAATTGGATTTATTTAACTCTTATAGGACGTACCTACAACTAACAATAGAGCTAACGCTAATTCACACAACCTGCAGTTCACTTAAGCACGTACAAATTCTTCTCAGTCTACTGTATCTTCAACGGTTGTCTCCTGGTAGTGGCTTCTAATGCCATAGCTTCCCCAGCTTCAGCGTTCAAGTCCTTACTGGCCGGCAACTGTCTCACTCTCTAAAGACGGTCTCATAATCGCAGTGCTCCTCGTTATATAACCTCGACACGGACCGCATAGAAATCAACTTCTATTGTTGTGTCACTTGGCTATCGCTCGGACCGCATAGAAAAAAACATTCCTCTGTTGCTGTTTACGGCCTTTACCTACCAACGGCCGTTGTATACAGATTCATTACTTAGCAACAGGTCTACACGCTACAATATTCTAAGATGATGAAGTTTAAATTCATAATAATATTTGCCTGCCATTCTGTCCTATTCTGTATCTCTCCTACAGGAAAAATTTAAATAAAGTAAATTATTTTCTTTTAGCTCTTTCTTACTCGGACGAAACTGTTGTGTGGAAAAATGGTATGCACTTTTATGGAAACTTCCTAATGGAAGGCTCAGTTATTTCACGGCTTATTTAACAAGGCTTTCAGTACCGATACTGAAGAGCGTCTGGCGGTAGGGCGATAGGTGAAATGAAATAATTCGAAAGGAAGTGATCATAGCCCAATCGAGGTACTATTCAGGCATTTTCTGAAGGGGATGAGAAAATCCACGATAAATCTCAGTCAGAATAGCTGGTGTCCCACCTTCCTATCAAATGTCTACATCGTTACCTCTAAACTACACTGTTTTGGACCTATATATAGAGGACAGAATAATATTAAAATGCAACAAGAAGAGAGAGGATGTGAGTGTGTAGATGGGGACCAGAGGTCTCCTGTAAATGACATAATGGGCCTTTTAGTATCATAAGGGACAGATAATTTCTTTGCCAGCTTAGTAACTATTAGCTTCTCGAGAATAAATCTGCTGTATATGGTTAGTGCAGGAATATAAAGTTTCTCGAGTTTAGTATTTATCACGAATTTTTCCATACACCATTTTTGAGAAGGTCCCATTTCAAAACACATGTGTGGTCTTGCAACGAACAAATCCGTGGTCATGGGTACAGAAGAGTCCCGAAACCAAGAAGAATTGTCCTGGCTAATGCCAACAGCAAATTATTGCTCCGTTCAGCACTGTACCTTTTATGTTCCAGTGTTACTGAACCAGACCGAGCAGCTCTCAAACGTGATGCCGCAGTGACTTGATAATACGCTGGGGTCGCTTGAACTAATTTTCGACCCTTAACGAAAATACGGGCGTAATTTATTTGCAGGAAATACTTTTTGACGTGTCAGTTTTAGTTTATTCTTTATTTTCCTCAACTTTTACCACCACGGTTTATACAGTTTATTCATCATAAGTTACAGTTATTTCTGAAACAGTTGTTCGGACAAAGGTAAGATCCCCTTTAATGCGAAATCAGTCCGCCATTAAGGCCATTGCATTTCAAGTGAGAATAGGAGAGAAGCGTGCAATAAGCATCCATGCCACAAACGAGATACGAACCCTCTGTCTGAGAGCTTCGTACTCCCTGAGGCGTCAGGTCCATATGTTGCCCATTATACACTATATGATCCCTGGTGCTCAGTAGTTTAAACGACCGGAGCATCGCTTTCTTCATTTCGTTTATATTTACGTCAGTTGCTTGTGGATTCTCACAGCAGTGGTTATGAAGAGTTCTACTTTATGCAGTTTAATACCGTGTAGTCCGTTTAAAGTCAACCGACGTTTCGTAGGCATGTCAGCTCCATCTCCAGGGTTGAAATATAATCAAAGCAAGAAACCAGCCCTGTATCTTACTTCTAGTCAATTTATTGCTTGATTTAATGTCCAACCCTAAAGATGAAGGCGATAAGTTACTCCGAAACGTCGGTTAATTTTAAACAGACTACACAATGTTGTGTTCCAGAAGACAGGTCTTTTCATGTTAGCTGTTTGTAACGTTCACAAAATAATGAAACAGGCATACTGATTCCTGATGTTTATGAAATACGCACAGACACAAAATTCATAAAATGGATTCCAGTAAAATTTAATTTTAACCAATTTTGAGTATTGGTATTTCGTGCGACGAGGTGAAAGAAAATGTTTTCAGCGAATTGTGATTTATCGGGAATCATAAACGTTAGTAAATCATAACATCCTCACATTGTCCTTTGTAACTTGTCTTCCGAGGCAAGGAAGTGGAAGATTATTTGGAGAAGACATTATTTGCTCCAAGAAGAATTCTCAAGAAAGATTCAATTTCAAGGAGGGGCGGCATTGCTTTGCTTTATTGTATGTCTCTGTGGTTTAGAATCAATAGGCATAATATTGCGCAGAGGAAATCGGACACAGATGCTAATTAAATTCCTGAAGCATTTAACGTTCTTTTTTCAATTAAAAGTAAGAAAGAATATAACTGTGTCCCATTCATCTGTTTTGTATTCTCATTAGCTTCCACTCTGGAATCTATACGCCCTGTACAGAATATACTTCATATCTGTAAACTTTCTAAGAATTGTATGTCATAAATGTAGCCTTTCGTCGTGGTTAAATATATGAGCAGTTTTGATCTCTTTAATGAAGACTGAGATGGTTAGGGAAAGTTTTGCAATAACATTAGAAACTTTCTGGTGTTTATGGACGCTTGTAGAACTTGGTATCTCCATTCATAAAACTTCTTACTTATTTTCGTTTCCTTAAGTATGGAACTGGTGTTTTAACTGCTTTTTTAAAGGTTTTATTTCCAGCATTACTGAACAGAACCACATTATAGACGGAGAAGTAAATACACAGCTTTATGTCATATTGTCACATGTTTCAGTGACTATAGGCGGGGTTTGGATTAGTGAGTAGATTTATTGACCACCTACAAGTCGTAACTACAAATAATTATTACATTATTGTTGATTTCCACATTACAAATCACTTCACATTAAGTCTTCTCAGTCTATTTCCACTAGTCATTACTTGTTAACAGCCCTCCACAATGGAAATTCCTGTGCCGTGTCTTCACAAGAATTTTCCTGGTATTTTTTTATTGCTAGTGGGGTGGGACCAAGTCCCTTGTACTGCGGCCACTTCTGGCTTATTGTACCAGCCCCAGATGATAGGTGAGGGTGATTGTGGAGCAATTGGTGGAATGAAGATTGGCAGAGGAAACCGAAGTACTCGGAGAAAACCTGCCCCAGCGCCACTTTGTCCACCACAAATCCCACTTGACCAGACCCGAGATCGAACCCGGGCCGCCGCAGTGGGAAACCAGCGACTAACCGCTTTAGCTATGGCGCGGCCGCGTTTCCTGGTAACGAATCATCGCGATGGAGATTCTTCCGCTTCCGTTGTCCGCTGGTTAACACTCCTCAGCTAAACCCTCAACTTCTTGTAGCTTCGATTGTCTTCAAAACAACCCCTCGGCACGGACTCCACGGAAGACACCATATTCTGTTGTCAAGAATGCGTGTTTATGGTCCGTTACTTAGCAGTGGATATAAGCGAACCACATAGAAAACATCTCTTGCGACACTGTTTCTGTTATTGCTTGTGCGTGTTTAGGGCGTTGCCTATAGATGGTTCTACATGTCACAATATCTACCGGCGGTGGGTAACTAGTAACAGTTATCATGTCATAGATGCTTTATCGCGTTCCTGTGGTCGTATGAGGACACACGAAGTTAACCTGTCTGTTTTTAAGAACGATAACATTAAATATATCCGATTTATGGGTCCAACTTCCACAAATTTATTTTTAGTGTTACGAATCTTACTGAGCAGAACGTTTTCTCTTGCAACTTAACAACTGACATGATAAATAGTCCATTCAGTGTCCACGAGATTTTGTCCTTTAGAAAAAACGGAGAGGAACTCCGAAGCCGCCCCAAATATTTGCATGTATTTTCTTGACTTTGAAGCCAGGAGAAGTCGACAGGAGATGGCATTTTTCCAACAGCAGTATGAATTTTATGACATTCTACATGAACGTAAGTCGTATAAAGAATATAAGGAGAAAAGGGTTTGATAGAGCATAAACTTTTTAAAGTCCTCGTGGTTACTATATCTACCACCTGCTTTAACATACTATAACTCTGCATCCTGCTCACATACTGTGTTTTTGTGTTTCATATGGTTCTCACAATAAACAGCTTTACGTTTCCCTAAACTGCATTCGCCGGTTGGGCTCTGTAGAGGACATTTAACGTGTTTCCTGTGAGGTACAAAGTGAATTATTATATATTGCACAGAAGTAGTTAAAGTCTATAAAGGGTTAAGTTCGATGAGATCCAGTTTAATGAGCTGGCCGGATATATAATAATATAATTGTATGTAATTATAAATTGGCGCAAAATTTGACGCTGATGTCTGAAACTAGCAAACACATTTGGAGACCCCTATGAGGACAATATTAAATGGATCTGAAAGGAACATAGTGTCAGCGTGTAAATTGAGTTCAGCTGACTCATATATGGGCAAATTGCTAGATCTTGTGAAAACGGTAATGTTCTATTGGGTTCCTTGTACTCTTAATTCCGGGAATTACTTGACAAGATTGAGGACTGCAAGCTTCTCAAGGATTCGCTTAGTCCAGCTGAGTCCACTCGGCACGGCGGCCACTGATTGGCCTATTGTAGCCTGCCCCGGGTGATTATGATGTTGGAGAATTTGGTGGAATGAAGAGTGGCAGAGGAAACCGAAGTACTTGGAGAAAACCCCTCCCAGCGCTACTTTGTCCACCACAAATCCAACTTGACCAGACCCGGGATCGAACCCGGGCCACCGCTTCTCAAGTATTCTGCTCTATGGAAACAGATTAAAGTCATCGACTAAAATGGACGATTATAAGAGTTCAAATTTTATAAATTGTGTGTAAAAAGTGGGACTATTTATATACTACTTCATCCTGCTGGTTGCTGTAGATTTGACACATTCAGTTTATTATATTTAGAATCCACGTCTTGAAACCGGGACTAAGATTGAATTTGGTTTTGAAGACAGTAATGCAGCTGCATTGAAAATTGCGTTAAGGCAATCACAATTAGATTCCCGCAAATGGCGAAAATTCATTTAATGTGTTTATCTCAGCTATTCATGTGCCGCATCCTCTGTGAAGGGCGTGCACTTGATTACATTTCACAGTAATGGGATAGAGAATAAAAGGTAGTAAATTTAAGTTACTGCTGTTACTGTGTGATAATACGATTAAAAAATTGTTTAAAAGTTCATGACGATGCAATTAGCGACTTTTTGAACATTATCTATCGTCCTGCTTTTTATTTAAAACTACATTTCTGAGACTGGACTCTGCCTTCGTCTTCAGGTACAAATATTACTCAGTCAGGCGCAACATATAGAGCTACTCCGTGTCTCCGGGCGATAGGAATAATGTCCAAAAGTCAATAAATATGTTCTTAATATTGCTGGTTATTGAAATCGGTCAGTCCAGTTTTTCTAAGTTTGCAGAATTTGCGGAACGCTTTAGGGCCCCATTTCCTAGTGGTCTCATTTCTTCTGGATTTCCAACCAAAATTTTATATTTATTCATACTCTTAATATTATTATTACTATTATTTTCGTCATCATCATCATCATCATCATCGTCATCATATTCATATTTACGAGTATGTTCCAAGCTGTACTTTCCGACCGGGCCTCGTACTGCAATTTTAATGCGTATCATTGCGAGGTACTGACTAGATGTTTATTGGAAGGTAAAGAAGAACACAGGCCGGTCACGGTAGCCGAGCGGTCTAAGGCATGTACTGTCTTCGCTCGCTTGGAAACCGCGATCTTGGGTTCGAATCCCACTCAGGGCATGGATGTTTAGTTTGTGTGTGTGTGTTTTTCTGTGTTTGTGTACAGGTAGAGGCCTTGCGACGAGCTGATCACCCGCCTAAGGAGTCCTACCGAATGTGTAAGATCTAGAAAAACCGAAGTGAACGGAGGAGTTCATGGAGGACAGACCCAC